>NC_136915.1:184335212-184520212 GCF_949752795.1 Hyperoodon ampullatus
ACTATAGATACCATCAGCACATGTTTTCCATTTTTCATCTGCTCTGAATCCACTTTGAATTATTTGCAAGATGTAAGTTGAAACTTCAAGGTGCAAGTGGCCAGGAGATACTTAAAAATGGAAAGAATGCAAAGGGCTCTAAATTAAAAAAAAAAAAAAGCTGTAGGTTAGAAATTGAAATAAACAAAAGGCCCAGATGGTATCTTACCTTATACAGAGGGCAGAAGGAAAGATGAGTTTAGCTGTCTTTTATGATGTAAAAGCCACTGTGAAGATATAGGATTGTGGGGAATAGCATTCGTTACAAGAGCATTCTACAGCATAAACACACGGTTTGTCTTTACCTTCAGCATATTAAAAGCTACACGATTTATATTACAGCCAGTTCATATGAATCTTTAGAATAGCTGTACAGAATGTTCTACTTCTGTGTGTCTTCCAAATGTGCTGCTCTTTTTCCCCTGGAAAAATCAACCCATTCAAAGTGATGAGATAGGCAAATTCAATGAATAAAAAGTCTCTAAATTCTTAGTAAAAGAAATAGTGTGCTTTTGGAAACACATACCAGGGCCATTTAGTTGAACCTGTGCTTTCTCCCAAGTATAAGGATAAGACCAAATTTATAGCTGCCCCTATTTATAACTGTCTTAAACAAGCTCTCATCCCTTTATGAAAAACCTTACCTTTACCTTCTTAGAACTGATAGTTTATTTACCCTGCTCTGTGTCTCCGTGTGTGTGTTTGTAAAATTGCATAAACCAAAGAGAAGGATACATTTCTATTTTACAACTTGTGGAATTTTCCTCATTTTCCATATTCACCATCTTGGCAATGAGCGTCCTGCTTATAAAAACACTGTAGAAAGAAACTAAATTCTGAGCCAGGAAGAAGACGAGGAAACTTTGAAGTGTGCTTACTGTGGACTCAACAAGCCTCCAGCAAAGGGCTGCCAGCCTCCCACATTTGCATACTCTCATGTGGTTTGTATAGTAACACACAGGCCCCCCCACACAATTAAGTGCCATCTTTAGAGTATCCTGGGGCAAGAGAGAGACAAAAAAAAAAAAAAAAAAAAAAACCTCACACTTCTACTTTACCAGGGGAGTGGGGTGGGAAATATTATCCCTTTAAGTTCCATTGATATTGAAGAATCATATTTTTAAAAAGAATAAGTACAATTCCCCTTTCTGTTTTTTTTTTTTTTTATCTTGGAATAAAGGCTTATCTATAACTTTAAGGTTAAAAAGAATCATGTCAGTCTGACTGGCTCTGCAGTTTGAAAGCAACTTGAAGTTTTATTTGAATTCTTATAGTGCCCTGAAGAAAGTTTTGCTTTTTTTTAAAAAAAATAATCTCTTATTCTTTTCTTTTTCCTTTGTTATCATAGATGGACTCTATGCCTGTCTTGCATAAAATTCTATGAGCATTTACCTGGCTGCATAAATATTTTTACAAAAGTGAGACAACTTCTTTATATATCTTAGGTACTTAAAGACCATATTTCCAATCTCTTTTCCTTAAGAACTTCAAAAAGATTCTTACTGTATCTCTACAAAGAGATATAGATCAGCCAGAGTCTAAAGGTTCTGTACAGACTTAACGAAGTATACATTGTGACGGCAGTGGGCAAACAGCCACTATGATATTCATGATTATGAATTAACTGAGCTAAAGGGAAATAGAAATGTGAGGGTGTCTAGTGCACACTTTCTGACAGCACTTCTCTTTACACTTTGATCATCTTGGAAGTTACACCATCTTCCATTTTTATTTACATGTTTCCTATGTATGTATCATGCTTATCTACTGGAGTATAATTCCATGGCAAGGACAGAATGAATGGATGGTTGGTGATGGGTAGAGGACTCAGAGGTGATCTTCTCTCTCTCCTCTCTCACTTGCTCTTCCCTCCCTCCCTCTCTCTCTCCCTCTTTTTCTTTTTCTTTTTTTCTTCTCCTTTCTTTTCTTTTCTTTCTTTCTTTCTTTCTTCCTTCCTCCCTCCCTCCCTCCCTTCCTTTCTTTCTTTCTTTCTTTCTTTCTCCCTCCCTCCCTCCCTTCCTTCCTTCCTTCCTTTTCTTTCTTTCTTTCTTTCTTTCTCTTTCTTTCTTCCTTCCTCCTTCCCTCCCTCCCTCCCTTTCTTTCTTTCTTTCTTTCTTTTTCTTTCTTCCTTCTTCCCTCCCTCCCTTCCTTCCTTCCTTTCTTTCTTTCTTTCCAGATCCCTCTCACCATTTACATTGCCTCTGGGCACATTCTACTAAATTAGTAGTGCTGTAACAATGGCCTTGTGCTATTTTTGCATCCAATATGCCATCACCCTTTCCATCCTCTTTTGCTTAAAGTGCTCCAATTTCCCTCTGGGCACCCTGGACCCTCCCATGCTAAGAACATCATAAGCCCCTGGCCACAGTAATTGTTTTCAGGGATTACAGATGTTCCAGTCAGAGTCAATGAGATGCAGTCTAGCCAACAGAGGCATATGTCATGCCCTGGATTTTAACCTGGGATTCAGTTGAATCTGCCACCAGTCGTATTGCCCCTCAAAAGGTCTGAAAAGGTAGCCAACATGGAAGAAAGCAGAGCAGACCTGAGGGAAGGAGGTAGACGCGATTCTGGTGATATCATTTGATCCCATGAATGTGATTCTGCTGAAAATCAACTTTTCCCCTGGATTATTCCATCACAGGGGCCAACCCCTTTCATTATTTAAGCCTGTGTGTGTTAGGTTTTCTGCCACTTGAAAACAAAAGAGTTTAAATCACAAGATGTTTGAGAGAAAGGAAAAAAGTAGTGAGCTTTAGAGAAGTTTCATAACTTCTTGAAAATCATACCAAACAGTGGCAGCTCAACGTATGTGTTTGCTTTTGTTTGAGCTCTCAAATGTGTAAACCTCAGGAAGCGAACCCGATGTGAAATGAAATGACGACCTTGATGATGAAATTGCAGACCCCATTCCAAAGGTGCTCCTCTGAACCTCTTCTTCTGGCAATCTTCTGAGACCCTTCTCCGCTGCTTTCAGCTCTAGCAATGATTCTTGCACTAATTAGCTCTTTGGGCTGAGTTAAATAACTTTACTTGACTGTGATGCAGGCTTCTCATCTCTAAAATGACAGACTTGACCTAGATCAGTGGTTCCTGCAGTGTGATCCCAGACTAGGAATATCAGTGTTTCCTGAGAACTTGTTTGAAGTGCAGATCTGGAGCCCCATCTTCAACCTACTGACTCAGAAATTCTGAGGCTGGGGCCAAACAATCTATATTTTAGTAGATGACCCCCACCTTGTGTTGTTGGAGTGCTTGCCCAAGTTTGAAAACCACTGAACTAGCTCATTTTTAAAATACCTTTGAATAAAAAATATGACGTGATTCTATCTATGGCTCTATGCCACACTTATCACTGGGACACAGAATTACTGAGGGAAAATAGGTGGAATGGGCCCTACGCTCAATGTGTTTTTGACTCTAGAAGCTCCATTCTCAAGGCCTGAGGCCTTTCCAGTGGATGGGAGCTGACATATTGCTCCCAGTCTCCCTGAGTGGGGCAGAAAGAGGTACCATGGATGACCAGTTTCAGAAGCTGAGTCCTACCTGTGGCACAAAAAGCAACAGGTGTGGAGTTTTGTGCCCTAAGGGGCACTAACCAGCCCTACTGTGAAGACTCTGTCAGTTGAATTTCCTCAGCTCTTGAATCCCTACACAGAACATCTGCTAGAAGGAACCCCATGTAACTAAAGCCTGAGTCTGCTTCCTCTGGGGAATTTTCCTTAATGAGCATCTTGTGGCTTCCCCTCCTCTGTGGGATTCTTAAATGTGTTTCCTCAAGTCAGTGACATCTTTATCCTGGATTCCAGAGTTTGCTGGCTATCAGACCTCGTACTTAAGATTCTTCCTTCTAGGAGTTCACAAATACAACTCCACAAAGTTGACTGAATTTGTTTTCCAGGTGCCTAGACAACAATTAAGATGATGTGATATTTTATTTGATAAAAATAATTTTCTTTGATATAATGACTTCTCAGATAGTACTTTCTAGATGCAGGTGTTGTTTTACACATATTAACTCATTTATTTCTTGAAAACTTTATGAGGAAAGGAATACTATTATCCCTACTTACACATGGGGAAGCTGAGGAAAAGAGATTGGCTTGCAACGAGTTCATTACGGTCAGGCAACTAGTAAATGGCAGAGACCATATTCAAACCTAGAGACTGGCTACAGAAACCTGGCTCTGAGCCATTACACTGTTACCTCTTTGAAACACCTTCCACTGACCATTTCTATGCAGCTTGACTCTACAGTGGTACCAAATATAATTTCAACAGAATTGTTTGGTTGACGTATCAGGTGTTCAGAACCTGTTGCCAGTGAACTAGAGAGCTGTTCTCACTTGGCTTCATGACCCAAAAATGCTTAAAGTTTACAATCTAATGAGAAGAAGAAAATTCGGTTAAAACAGACTTTTTCTAGCCTTACAAAGAAGCACTAAGCAGAAGCAAAGTTATGGAGTTGACCAGTTGGAACATCCTTTTCCAGTGTGTGGATATAGATACTTACTTGCCCACCAAGTATTTGCACCAACTTCTTTCATATTCCCCCATGACTTGATATCTAAGATAAACTCTAGTTAGAAGAAGAGAATATTAAAATAACCTCATATTTATCTATTTAGGAGAAAAGAGGCATTTAACTTTTCTGAAAATTTTTCTTTTTCTCAATTTTTAGCTCTCAAGTGACATGAGTGGAAATGTACACTTCTTTCTTAGGCTCGTAATAGAAAATTTAAGTTTTCAGATTTGAATTGCTGGTGCAGAGGCTTTTGTGTAGGTGTACAATAGACAATCTCATTAGAACTTGTGAAAATCCATTTATCCCAAACACTAGTGTGTAAGAATGGTGTCGTTATTGCTAATTACTAAATTGTCCTCTCTTTGGGCCTATATTAAAATTGAATTTCCTGTGTTAATGCTCTCTATATATCAAGGGAAAGGAATAGATGTGATCTTCTGATTGTACATAATTCACACTCTTATAAAGAGAGTCTGAATTTGTCTAATGATGTTAATTTTGGAAAAAATTTTAAAATTCATAGAAAGAGCAAGAAAGCTCATATTTGTAAAAAGGAATGACTGACTGAAGGAATCTCTTTCTCCCTTTGCTAAAACAATGTTTCAAGAACAGATTAAAAAGCACATCAGTCAGATGAGGACACTTAATTCCACGTGGAATATTGGCGAACCCAGGAGTATGAACAGTATGAGCATGTAGGGGAATCATTCCCTGGCGTGGTCTCAGGAAGGGCCTTCTGTGTCTTCTGGGCCCTCAGGAAGGAGGACCACCTTCCTCATGAAAGCCTGAGGTTGAGGGTATATCCACAAAAGAAGGCTTGAATCTCGTTCACATGTTTGACTCTCTAACAAGGAAGCGTGTGTCTTAAACTGTGTATTTGTTAAGCGCATTGACTGCAGCATCTGTCAGACTATCTGACTTTGAACTTCACCACCACCCACCATCCCCAGCATGTTCATTTATTGATCACGTGACCCCGGGAAAGTTATCTCCTCTCTAGGCCTCAATTTGTTCATCTGAAAAGTGATTTTGTCATCACATAACCATCCTCAGTGGGTTTTGGTTAAGGGGGAAAGGATGTGTGTGCCCTGGGAATATCAGCTGGCATAGAAGTAAGTGCCTGACTATTTTTTTAAAGAATAGAAAGCGTGACACATAATAAGCACAAAATATACATAAACTATCACTAGTTAGGTTGAAAATTAAACCAAGCTCCAAACATCGAAACATTTATTTTCCTTGATGATTCCAACCATCGCCTCTGAAAGCCACATGGAAGGAAACAGCAGACGGGTTGTGGTATATTAAATTATAAGTGAGGACTAATTTGAGAATCAAAGATGCTCTCTGGGAGATATCACGCCACTGATAGGAAAGGCATTAGCTGTCTCCCTTTGTCTCATGTATTTGCACTCTCTGTCTTGGAAATCTCCTTCCCCACAGTTTCGGGATCTTGATGTTTAATTTAACACAGAGGTCTCAGAGACGCACAGCGGGGGGTTGTTCCTGGTATTTCTGGCATTGAGGAAATTGAAATGTACATGTTTTTTCTCATGTATCAAAGACAGGCAAGAATCTAAACTGACATTTTGTATCAAATGAATTATGAACTGTGTACTTTGTACCTAAGGGAACAACAACTAAATTAGAGTTTAAGATAAAAAAAAAGAGAGAGAGACAAAAATAGGTTTTTAATAAAACATACAGTTATTTCTGCTATTCTGTCTGTTGGTGACATGGCCAAACAGTCCTTACTGCAGAATCAGTGAATTGATGCTGGCTAGGCTAAAATCTCTAAATTTTAAATACATTTGTATTTAATGTATTTAAATACAAATGTATTTAAATCTTTAAAATTTAAATACATGTGTCCGGTGAAACATTCTTGATAATCTGAAGTTAACATTCTTGATAATCTGAAGTTAACTTTTCTCTTTTTGTCAATCCTTCCTTGCTTAGAAGAAAAATTCAAAAGTAACATTTGCCAATTCTTAGTTCCTGAGAAAATATGAGATTAGAAGTTGCCTGAAGGGAAAAAAAATTGGATACAAGATAAAAATGATACACACAAAAGTACCATAGTCTTTATCTCCTCTGTTTATCTGTAATTCCTACACACATATACACACTCACACACAAGCAAATTACCCTCATGATTAAGAGGATGGATTCTAAAATCAGCCAGATTGGGTTCAAATTAAGAAATTAAGTTATACAATCATATATGCTTTGCCTCATTTTTTTCTTGCCATAAAGCGGGAGAAATGGTATTAAGTACCTCATAAGTTTGACACTGAGGGAATTATGTATGATAAATGCATGCAAAGAATATAATACAATGCTGGTCACATAGTAATTGTATATTACTTTGCAAAGGTATATCCTCCAACCATATGTGACCAGGATGGGTGGCAACAAACTAGCACCCCCTTTTTAATGGCTACTGATTCCTGAAGTAAAGGAAACATTTGAGTTAAACTTTTAAGGTGAAGGAGGATCCTGTCATGTTTATGCAATATACCCAATAATCATTTTTGAAATTACTAATTGAAGATTCTTGGGAATTGGGGATGATCTATGCTTTCTTCTTCTAGGCAAAGCTATGTTTTGATTACCATGCTAGTCTTCAAAAGTAGGTATTGTAATTTGTGCTACATATACATTAAAGAAGTGTTATTAATATTAATACATGTATTTTCTACTTCTGAATTCCCCAGGTATATAAACCTAAAACTGACAAAATTCCTTGGTATTAATTCCATATACTTTCTGATACCAGCGCTATACAATTTAGCACTTGTGTGGCTAAATTACTAGAAACAAATAACTCACTAATAGCCTGATTATGGATTTTAATCACATAAACTGTTACACATAGTTATTGATCATGATTGTGGTCAAATGAGCATCGTTTTATATTCTCAGATTCTGATTCTAACTCTACTATTTATGATCTGAAATCAGTTCTTAGAAGTCTCAACATTTTTTATCCTGCTGATGACTATTGTTTTAGTCTTCCTAATAGAGAATGTGAAATTAATGGCCCATTGAGGTAAGGGAGGCCCAATATATAATCTGAGTGTTTTAAGGCTAGATCTAGTTATTATTTGAGTAATTAATTAATCAACTGGAATATTAGGTCCAATCCCATTGTTAAAATGACCTTTATAACCAATCCTCTACACAAAGGGCCCAAGTAATCAGATTTTCAGGGAAAAATAATTTAATCTGTGCTGCCTGGAAACTAATTTGGATGAGTATGATGGTGTTCAAAATCATAGGAAGACTAAGAAATACTCTTAGGAATACTAAAAGGAACTCAAATGTCAAAAGCAAAGGCTTAAATAGAGTGTCTAAATCTAGGAAGTCTCTCCAGGGAAAAAGAATAAAATCTGGTTGGTGGCTTGAGATGGAACAACAACAACAAAAAACTTTTGGACATTATGACCACCACCGTTAGGGCCTCTAATTAGTCTGACAAAGAGACAGTTCCACTCCCAGTTGAACAAATAATGTATCTAATGAAATTCAAAGTCCGTATTTTTCTCTGAGCACAGTGAGCTGCAGCTTTGGGGTATTTCAAAATTAACGGAGGATGACTTCGGTCTGTCTGAGGTTTCCTGGTTAACAAATTCACTGAAACTGTCTTGCAGAGTAATCTTAAGCAATTCTTTAACCTTAAACCACAAAGAAAAATGAAGGTAGAGGTATATTGCCTTAGTTCTATGGATGCTAATATGAAGTGGAATCTTTCATTTCTCAAAATGGTCAATAGCAATTAGTATTCAGTGGTGTCTTTTTATTCTGGTGCCCTTGACTCACCCTTGCTGTCCCTTTCTATATTACTCTTATTATAAACTGTAACTGAGAATATTCCTGCTTCTTTTCCATTCTAAATAAAGCATTCTTAGTGAACTTGGGGATAATGTTTCATTTCATGAAAAACAGTTACTGGAGCCACGTGAGATCTGCCAATTGGGTTTTGTGTAACTTTTGACAAATATTTGCACCAATTTTGATTGAGGTAGTCTCACACCAGTAAAATGTTGATGAGGTTTTGGGTTTCCCTCAGAAATGTAGACTCAAAAGAGTCAGCGAAAGACCAAAGATAAAAGTACCATCTTCAGGCTTTATTCAACGACATACTCCATAATGTTTTGTCACTGGGCTAAGAGGTAAATGATGGGTTTTTTACAAAATTTTTATTTTATGCACATGCTTTCTAGACAGGGCTTTTGTCCTAAATACTTCTCTATGACCCTGGTGACAACCTTGAGAAAAATGTCATCATTTCTTTAACTTGGATCCATAAAACCTGTAGCCCTTGCTAAGCATCTTGTTTTTCTATTTTTCTCTGGAGACCTTTCTGGGAGATCTGAGAGCCAAAGGTACTTTGAAAAGAGAGGGAAAAAAATCCTTGAGAAACTGAGATAGACTAAGGAAGACACAGGCAATTTTTCCAAATCTCTATCCTCAAATAAGCCTCCTCAAGATTTAAGTGACATAATCATTAAAAAAAAAAAAAAGCTTCAAAAATGTCTTCATTCCAAACCTCCTAGATGTAAGATTTCTCCACTCCTCAAAGCAATACCCACACTCAGAATTGGTTCTTTGGACTCCTGAGGACAGATGGGGAAGAATCAGGGAAAGGAGGCAAAACCCTTTTGTGCGTGTGAGTAAGGGCAAGATTCTGGCTTACTGAGTCACTTTAAAAGGCATTGCTTAAAATAACAGTTAGGAGTTTGGGTTTTGGAGACAAGTTGCTAGATTCAAACAGCAGTTCAACCACTTATTAACTATATGCACTTGTGCAAGTCACTTAATCTGCTATGGTCTGAATGTTTGTGTCATCCTCAAGTTCATAAGTTGAAACCTTATACCCCAATGTGATGGTGTTAGGAGGTGGGACCTTGGGAAGTCATGAGGGTGGGGTCCTCATGAATGGGATTGGTACCCTTATAAAAGAGGCCCCCAAAAGCACCCTTGCCCCCTTCCACCATGTGAAGACACAGCAAGAAGTTACCATCCGTGAACCAGGAAGTGGGTTCTCAGGAGGCTGCATGGTAAACAAGAAAAAAGATGGAGTTTTAAATCAAAGTACCCATGACTGAGTCCCAGCCTGGCACTTAGAGCAATCACAAGGAAGTGTAAAAGTAATGCAATACTCACACCTTCTAATTCATGGTCCAATTATAAGGTCAAATGAATGCAGTGCGTACCAAACACTCCTCCCCAGTAGACCCATCTCAGAAAACGATCTCATCGTAGTTAGTCACTCTGACCTGAAATTTAGGATCCAGGCTTCTTTCTCCCTCTGCATCCCCACCTCTGTTCCATCACCAAATCCTCTGTACATTTTTCCTCCCAGTTTCTGCCTCGCTCGCTGTGCTCAAGGCACACCGCCTTCAAGGCTCAGGCCAAGCGTGCCCCTGTCTTGGGCCAGCCTGAGATGTGCGTCCCCCTGTGATTCATAAGTCTCAGCTCAAATATAATCTCCCCCACTACCCCACCTAAAGTATCAGCTTTGCCCTCACCTCCTCCCTCATCACTCCCAATCCCTTACATTAGAACTACTTCTTATTTGCTAAAATGTTCTCACCACACACACACACACAAAAGGTAACTGTGAGGTGATGGATGTGTTAATTAACTTGTTTGTGTTAATCACTTCACAGTGTCTACATCTGTCAATTCATCCCACCGTATACTTTAAATATACAGTTTTATTTGTCAATTATACCTCGATAAAGCTGGGGGAAAAAAAAGAACTCATAAAAAGTGGGGGGAGAAAAGAAATGATTCTATTTCTTTTCCATTGTCTCTCTCTCCTTAATAAAACTGTTTTAATTTGTTCATCACTATATTCCCAGAGCATAGGACAGTGTCTGGCATAGAAGTAGTTGCCTTTTTTTTTTTTAATTTCACCTTTATTTGTTTATTTATTTAAAACCTTACTTTTTTTTTTTTACAACTTTATTGGAATATAATTGCTTCACAATGGTGTATTAGTTTCTGCTTTATAACAAAGTGAATCAGTTATACATATACATTCGTTCCCATATCCCTTCCTTCTTGCATCTCCCTCCCTCCCACCCTCCCTATCCCACCTCTCCAGTGGGTCACAGAGCATGGAGCTGATCTCGCTGTACTATGCGGCTGCTTCCCACTAGCTATCTACCTTACCGTTCGGTAGTGTATATATGTCCATGCCTCTCTCTCGCTTTGTCACAGCTTACCCTTCCCCTCCCCATATCCTCAAGTCCATTCTCAAGTAAGTCTGTGTCTTTATTCCCGTTTTACCCCTAGGTTCTTCATGACTTTTTTTTTTCTTAAATTCCATATATATGTGTTACCATACGGTATTTGTCTTCCTCTTTCTGACTGACTTCACTCTGTATGACAGACTCTAGGTCTATCCACCTCATTACAGATAGCTCAATTTCGTTTCTTTTTATGGCTGAGTAATATTCCATTGTATATATGTGCCACATCTTCTTTATCCATTCATCGGATGATGGACACTTAGGTTGTTTCCATCTCCGGGCTATTGTGAATAGAGCTGCAGTGAACATTTTGGTACATGACTCTTATTGAATTATGGTTTTCTCAGGGTATATGCCCAGTAGTGGGATTGCTGGGTCATATGGTAGTTCTATTTTTAGTTTTTTAAGGAACCTCCATACTGTTCTCCATAGTGGCTGTACCAATTCACATTCCCACCAGCAGTGCAAGAGAGTTCGCTTTTCTCCACACCCTCTCCAGCATTTATTGTTTGTAGATTTTTTGATGATGGCCATTCTGACTGGTGTGAGATGATATCTCATTGTAGTTTTGATTTGCATTTCTCTAATGATTAATGATGTTGCACATTCTTTCATGTGTTTGTTGGCAGTCTGTATATCTTCTTTGGAGAAATGTCTATTTAGGGCTTCTGCCCATTTTTGGATTGGGTTGTTTGTTTTTTTGCTATTGAGCTGCATGAGCTGCTTATAAATTTTGGAGATTAATCCTTTGTCAGTTGCTTCATTTGCAAATATTTTCTCCCATTCTGAGGGTTGTCTTTTGGTCTTGTTTATGGTTTCCTTTGCTGTGCAAAAGCTTTGAAGTTTCATTAGATCCCATTTGTTTATTTTTGTTTTTATTTCCATTTCTCTAGGAGGTGGGTCAAAAAGGATCCTGCTGTGATTTATGTCATAGAGTGTTCTGCCTATGTTTTCCTCTAAGAGTTTGATAGTTTCTGGCCTTACATTTAGGTCTTTAATCCATTTTGAGCTTATTTTTGTGTATGGTGTTAGGGAGTGATCTAATCTCATACTTATACATGTCCCTGTCCAGTGTTCCCAGCACCACTTATTGAAGAGGCTGTCCTTTCTCCACTGTACATTCCTGCCTCCTTTATCAAAGATAAGGTGGCCATATGTGCGTGGGTTTATCTCTGGGCTTTCTATCCTGTTCCATTGATCTATCTTTCTGTTTTTGTGCCAGTACCATACTGTCTTGATTACTGTAGCTTTGTAGTATAGTCTGAAGTCAGGGAGCCTGATTCCTCCAGCTCCTTTTTTCGTTCTCAAGATTGCTTTAGCTATTCAGGGTCTTTTGTGTTTCCATACAAATTGTGAAATTTTTTGTTCTAGTTCTGTGAAAAATGCCAGTGGTAGTTTGATAGGGATTGCATTGAATCTGTAGATTGCTTTGGGTAGTAGAGTCATTTTCACAATGTTGATTCTTCCAATCCAGGAACATGGTATATCTCTCCATCTATTTGTATCATCTTTAATTTCTTTCATCAGTGTCTGATAATTTTCTGCATACAGATCTTTTGTCTCCTTAGGTAGGTTTATTCCTAGATATTTTATTCTTTTTGTTGCAATGGTAAATGGGAGTGTTTTCTTGATTTCACTTTCAGATTTTTCATCATTAGTGTACAGGAATGCCAGAGATTTCTGTGCATTAATTTTGTATCCTGCTACTTTACCAAATTCATTGATTAGTTCTAGTAGTTTTCTGGTAGCATCTTTAGGATTCTCTATGTATTGTATCATGTCATCTGCAAAGAGTGACAGCTTTACTTCTTCTTTTCCGATTTGGATTCCTTTTATTTCCTTTTCTTCTCTGATTGCTGTGGCTAAAACTTCCAAAACTACGTTGAATAATAGTGGTGAGAGTGGGCAACCTTGTCTTGTTCCTGATCTTAGTGGAAATGGTTTCAGTTTTTCACCATTGAGGACGATGTTGGCTTGTTTGTCATATATGGCCTTTATTATGTTGAGGAAAGTTCCCTCTATGCCTACTTTCTGCAGGGTTTTTTTTTTATCATAAATGGGTGTTGACTTTTGTCAGAAGCTTTCTCTGCATCTATTGAGATGATCATATGTTTTTTTTCCTTCAGTTTGTTAATATGGTGTATCACGTTGATTGATTTGCATATATTGAAGAATCCTTGCATTCCTGGAATAAACCCCACTTGATTATGGTGTATGATCCTTTTAACGTGCTGTTGGATTCTGTTTGCTCATATTTTGTTGAGGATTTTTGCATCTATGTTCATCGGTGATATTGGCCCATTTTTACAGGACGTCTTTCATATACAAAGCACTGTCCTAGGCACTATGATATCTACTTAAATACTTTGCTTCTTTAGTAATATTCCTCCGAGATTCTATGTGTCCTTTGAAAAATCATTGATTTCGCATCTTTAGCTATCCAAAGACCATTTTGAATCAACCACATAGCCAATCTGAATGACAGTGATGAACTCCAATATTAAGCAGGCCAACATTCAGATGGTCTCTGAGGTTTCAGCCATGTCACTTGAAGGAAGGAAAGTCAGAGTATGCCTGTGTCCTGCCCTCGTCAGAGTGCACAGGGAGGGTTTAGTTTAGGTATAAGGCTTGATGGTTTGAAAGGATATTATCAAAATGGAACACATCCAAAACAGGTAACAAGGCTAGATAGTGGTTGAGGAATCCTCTTATATGAAACTCGTTAGAGGGAGCAGAGATGTTTAACCGGAAATGGGGACATTTATTGGAAAAGGGGACGACTGGTTAAAATTGCCTGAAGTTCTATCCCTAACGGTAGTGATGGCTTGTTCTCGGGGATCAGCGTGACTCAGACAAGGTCCCAAAGAGTTCAGTGTCATTAGCACGAACAACCACATGTACCCACAGCCCAAGATGGCCCCAATTCATGCCCACTGCAGCTCAATTCACCCATGTTGGTTATTTACAGTTCCCTGTTTTGCTCTCAGAAGGTCTCGATATGGGCAAAAGATTATATTCAGCCTAAGTTTTATGGAAATAATATAGTTTTTAGCTCTCCCTCAGAAAGAACTAACCAACAAGAAGAACAATAATATAATGGGGTGACTTACAGAGCAACTATTTTCCTATCACTGGTAATGAACAGACACCTGAATGTCACTTGTTTAGGATGTTTTAGGCAAGAATCCTTTATCTGGTGGGAAGTTAGACTTGGTAGTGTTTAAGCTATCTGCCCTCCAAATTTAAAATGCTTTGACCATTCTGTGGTCAAAGATCACTTCCATGACATGCCTCTAGATAACGTTTAATTTTCAAAAATCTATTTGTCTTACTAATGTAAAGACCTCTCCATTTCGCATTTCGTTGAATTTCTGTGGGCTTTGAGTCGTTCTTGAGAACTAGCAACTTCATACTAGTAGTTCTGTGTGAAGTTCCTCATAGATAATGAGATGCTATGATAAAGAAATAAGACCAGAAAGTACTATGGAAGAATATGACTTGGACAGAAAATAAATCCAACATTTACGAAAACGAATGTGTTTAATAGTGTAAATGGGTTTTTTAAATATTTATTTAATGTGCTTAATGTTTATTCTCTCTTATAAATCACCTACTATAACATGCTGTTTTGTGGTATAAAATTAAGAGCACTGCCCTTGAACTTAACCAGTCCCAGTTTAAATCCTCACTCTGCCAGTATAACCAGTTTTGTGATTTGAGATAAAATAAGAGCCCTCTGAACCTCAAATGCTTTATCTAATACTACAGAGAGATAACACTACAATTTTGTCCTGTAATTCTGAGGATCGGAAATAATCATGTTAAAGAACCTGGCACACCGTATGTGTTCCAAAAGTTAACTCTTAGGAGAGTCTCTTTCGCTAACATTAAATCTATTTTAACCTACTTGTCACTGTTCGATGCTGCTCTGTTTGTACATCCTTGTGCTCAAGGTTGACTGTCCATTTGTTAGCACATCTGCATATTCCTCATAATTAATATCTTTTTTAATGACATATGGTTTAGTGACGGGAAATGGAGTCTTGCCTTCTGTTTTCAATTTGTTTATGACTCAGCGACTCAATAGATGTGTCTGAACTTTAATTTTCCATTCTGGAAACTAGAATTTAAAATCCTTGCTCATATGTAGCTATTTCAGAAAACGAGAGGAAAATGTGTAATCCAGGGATTTTTGACTATGTGCCAGGCTATTCAGCAATGCAGCCAGGATGCAGATAGATGAAAGGCCATGGTTTCTCTTATGTTAACAGGGAAACCTAGATGAGGATGCCAACCATCTCATCTCTGAAATGAGAGAGTAGTGTGAGCTGGGCCGAAGTCAGATTTTAAGTGAAACCAGTAGAAAGCATGACATCTGCTTGGAATGAGCACGAGCAGAGGTGATGGGAGTCTTGGGCACTGGAATTAGCCTGAGGACATGGTGACTCCACGTGAGCTACTTAACAATGCCCCATGACCGTGTCTGTTCCTCTGAAAGCCAAGGTCCAGTGCGTATCTGGTTGTGAATTTCTAACTTCTAAAACTCCTGAAGCACTTACACCTCTTTTATGCTCTGTACACATTCTGTGTTGTTTGACTCATGTCTTGTCTCTCTGTTAAATAAAAAGTTGGTGATCTAATCCCCCTTTCTATTTATTCTTCCCTTTCCCTACCCCCAGCAAAGAACCTTGTGCAGAGTGGCATTCAATATCCTTTATTACAGGTGTGAATACAAAACACTATAGACTTCTTTGATACCTTAATGCAGCATTTTATTCCAGTATTTTGAAATGCACACTCATACACCCCCAAATCACACTGTAGTAGTAACAAGTTGGTGGGCTGTCCTGAGACATTGGTGTGTATGTGAAGCATATTTGAATGTGAATATGCAAAATATGTGAATTCATTTTTTTCCCCACAAATTTCTTCTTCTGGTCACTATAGCTTTGGTAGTCACTGGCCACATGAAAAAAAAAAAAGCCTCTGTTTTTGCTTTTTAGAGTTCTATAAGCCTGTATGGAGCAAATGTTTGGGGCATTTTGTTCGTTTGTTTAGGGAAGAGTCTACTAGTGTACATCATACAAAAGTTTAATGCAATCAGACATTCAATAGATTATGCCATCTAGACTAGTCTACTCTGTGATTTAATTTATTGCTTAATGTTCTATATGCATTTTGCCTTCTAAAAAAGGTTAAATTTGAAATTTTAGTAAAAACACTCTTCCTTTGAATTTATAGATTGAGGTAGCCCAGTTGCCTTTGTAGAATTAGTATTTACTGGACAAGATGTGTTGATTCACGAGGTTGTGGAGTGCTTGCCTCGTGAGGGTCATATTAAACTTGAGAGAAGCTTTTTGAGCAACATAGCATCTTGGAGACAGTATATCAAGCTGATAGATACATGGCTCTTGTGTTAAGAAACCACGGGTGGAATTATGGCTGGTTCCCAGTTATTGCTTTGATGCTAAAGACCCTCAGAGGAATAGGTCTAGGATAAAAGGGGTTAACTGCAAGGGAAAAAACGTTGCCAGAATTCAGTGTTACTGAAAGCATGTAGAATGAATAGTTATATGTCAGTAATTTAAGATGATCACTTTGTTTGGAAATATTTTGGGATTTTATATAATTGCAGTGTGACCAATTTAACGGAGCAAATTTTCTTGTTATCACTCAAAAGAGAATCCAAGATACTTTATCATTATTATTACGGAGCATCTTCTGGGCATTTTTTCTTTCCCGACAACATGGTAATGCAGTTTTTAACACTTGAAGGATTTTTGTGTAAATATTTAAAACTCTAATTTTTTTCATGCTGATGACTTATCAGAACTGATTCTTATTCCGAATTTGGATTGTCAGTGATATTATATTCCTTGACAGAAACGTTAGACAAAAAACAATCAAATGAGGGACATGGTTTTATATGTTATACATTATATGCAATTTGGACATTACTTTTTGCCCAGGCTCTTTTGATATGTGTGCATTTGTTATACATCAATGAAAGAATATATATCAAATAAGAAATCATCATGGTTATATGTATTGGTACTCACAGACAAAATATCAATTAAAAAGTCTTTGGCAGCGAATGTCCCTCAATCCAAAGATTTATAATTAAGTGACTGGGTATCTGGCCCTGGATAGCCACATTATTGCCTTTCCTAGGTATGTCCTATTTCCACTACCGGAGAGAACTACTTCATACCATTTCTTCTCTGTTCAAGCAACCAGTTCACTCCCACACTTTGGCACAGAGTGGATGCCTTTGCTTTTATTTTGCTCACTGTGAAAACGGACGCCATCAGAAGAGACCTTTGGTGTTTTCCCATCACCAGATCTACCTAACTCTACATCTGCAGCCTGGGTCTGTATTCACTTCTGCACAGTGGTGGGCTGTCCCTGCTCTATTCGACAGCCCACGTGCACCAGCTCTCAATTCAGTTGGCACGTGCCTTGGCTCGCCTCTCTCTCACAGACACACAAGGACTTTGCTTTGGCAATTAATTATTCTTCCTTCTCCTACATCATCATTTCCCCTAATCTCTTCTGGGTCATTCCAAGAAGCATGCAAACGCTGCAACCTCTCCCAGTGTTTAGAAAGCCTTCCTCTGATACCAGAAGCTTCTCTAAGTGTTTCCCCATTTTCTTCTCCCCTTTAGAACAAAATCCCTCAGGAGTCTTCTACGCTCACTCTACCCACTCATTGCCTTCCCTCTCATTCCCTTGCCTCTCATTCCCTTTTCAGTTTTCCCAAATCAAACTGCCATGCCCACCACTGAACTGCATCTGTTTTTGACAGGGTCACGTCCACTTGGCCAAAGACAAAGCTTAATTCTTAGTCTCTTCCTTCCTTAAACTCAGCACATTTGATGGAGTCGATCAGGCCTTCCTTTCGGTGATGCTTTCTTCACTTGGCTTCCAGAGTGCCCCTTCTCTTAGCTTCTCCCCTACCTCAGTGCTCACTCCCGTAAGTAAATCTCCTTTGTTGCAGAGACCTCCCCCTCCCCCAACCCCTCAAAATTTTGGAGGACCCCAGACCTCACTGCTCAGACCTCTTCTACATTCGCTCTATTTACACTCACCCTCTCATTTATTTCATCACATGTCGGCCATGAAATACCTCATGGACATTGATCCACAGTTCCTATCCAGACTCACATCTGCAACTTTGTCCTTGGTGTAGCCACTGTAGTTGTGTAATAAACCTCTTAAATGTAATGTGGACAAAAGAGAACTCTTGATCCCCTCCCTATCCCATTTCTCCACTCAGGTGCCAGTCACCTGGGTGCTTGGGCCAAACACATTGGCATCACCTTTGACTCCTTTATTGTCTATCAGTGACACACGCCACAGTCAACTGAACCACAAACTAATGCCCCCATCTCCACTGCTGGCACTTGAATGTAAGCTGCTGTCATCTGCTAGCCTGGTTGACTGCAATAGGTAACTTCCCTGCTTCCAGCCTTCTCCCCATGCCTCCCTGACTTAGCTTTTTGTGTGTAAAGTGGTATTCTGACAACGCAAGCCCGATTCAAACTGAAAGGTTATAATTTAGGGAATGAGTAATTTATACATTGTAAAATTAAGATTATACATTTTTCTGAAAATTTATTTTGTCGTAAAACACTATATCCAGTTTCCCTACCACATGTGGATGTGAAAGACATAAAGTTAATAGCAAGTTGAAATAAATATGTATCTTAAAACCTGCGGCCTACTACAACACATTTTTATTTTCCTTAACATTTTTATTTTCCCTAAAAATCATAACATTTAAAAATAATTTTCTTTAAGATATTTTAAACTTATTGCATGAACAAATATTCTATTAAATTGAGTTACTATGACCTAAAAATAATTTTTATTATGGAAAATTTTCATAAAAAGATTAACAATTTGTATTCACTGTCTCTAAACATTTAGTTACTCTAAAAAAAAGTCTTGATCTTGCCTTTTTGAAGGCAACTTGAAGGCTATTTGAAATTAAGAAGTATATGAAGTTTTAATTTATTGCAAGTTCAGATATTTAATTGGTTAGCCACACTGTCATAATTCATGGTTTATGAATATTTGATCCAGTGTTTAATGTAGAGGTTGTACCATTATAAAGAAATCTCGATGAAATTATTGCTTAAATGTTTAAAGAAATTATCAAATGCAGATTAATTTTTCATTAGCAGGTAACTATTCTTTTGGCATTTATTCTTACTGATGAGCATTTAATTTATTAATCTGTGCCTGCACCAAGAAAAACAATTTGCAGGTTCTTTAAGTGTGACTCTATTTAAAAATTCTTTTGTTCATTTTACTCATTAATTTCACTAAAACTTAATACCTTGATCTATCTATCTATCTATCTATCTATCTACATATCTATCTATCTGTCTATCTATATACACATTACCATCCTGGGACAAAAATCTGTGACTTCACAAGGGTACACACACCAAAATTTACCAAGAAGTAAACTGTGCTCCTTGCACCATTTTAGCTAATTGCTACAAATTTAACTTCTTTAAAAACTCTACAGAGTCAGTATTATTGGACGTACACTTATAAATGAAATGACTTTACATCAGTGAGGTTAAAAACTTGCCAAAATGTAATCAGCTTTGAATTTTGTGAACTGAATTGGTGCGGATGAGATTTGAAACTTTAGCTATCTAACTCCTAAATCTAGTCTCCTTTGGAAAACTAACATTATCTAGCTCCCTAAAATGTTTAAATTTATATAAGAAATGTAATTTTTTTCAACTTAGTAACCAAAATATATAATTTTTTAATTGTAAATTTAAAAAAAGAGAGATTTGTATTTGTTTATTGCTTTTTTTCACAGGGAATCAGAGTAGACATTTTATTTTAGTTCAGTTGTTTCTGTCTCTTAGCTTATCTACCCTGATCAATAATTACCAAATCTGTATAATTATATGAATGTGATTGAGGAATAATTGTGATGAGTTGTAACAGATGTTAAAACTATACTTCCAAAATTTAGAAAGAAAAGCTTTTGCTTGTTAAATAATTCCCTCTCTCTTCAACTTAGAAAGTCACTCTTACTTAGCCAGAGTGGCCTTTATTTGTTTAGAATCATGACATTTCCTTGATTAAGACCCTGCCGTGGCTCCCAACCCCGTTTAAAATGGGGTCCAAAGCCTTTACTTTGACTTTCAAGGTGTAGCCCTAAGAAGGCTCTAGAGGTATCTAGACTGAGCCTAGCTCTCCAGCTTTTCCTCTCTTCTTCTTCCTCTCCTGAGTTAGTTTCAGTCACACTGGTTTCTTTCCACTGTTCCTTACACACAGCCAGTGCTTTCCCTTCCTCGCTGCCTTTGCCCTGCCTGCTCTTTGGCTAGATTGCTGTTCCTCCAAATGGCAGGTACACATTCAGGTAGACATTCTCATGACCACCTCCTTATGTTACTGAGGTCTCTGCTCTAATGTCACCTAATGACATGTTCTTCCTATGGCTCTCCTGTCTAATCTGAATTGATGTGTAATAACTAAAATCTGCACTCCTTTTCACTTTCTCTCCACTTACCCTGCTTTAATCTTCACCTGAGCACTTAGTGCCATCTGGTAGGGTCATTGGTATCTATTTGTTCATCACACACTCTCTCCGATTACATAAGTTCCATAGGGTCAGGGGTCATGTCAACTGAGGGTTGACTCAGTGTTGTTAACCCTCCCCACAAAGAACACTACTTTGCACAGAGTAGAGGCTCAATAAATGTTTACTGAATAAGTTAGTGAAGTATCGATGAATTCAGAACCCTTACAACAGACTGATGAGACGTGGAATCTAATTCTTCCATTCTCATCAATGGCCATTCACTAGCCTCATGGTTCATAAGCCAGTTCTCCCAAATTGGAGGGTATATAAAAGTCACTCACTACATCGTTATGTATAAATGGAAGTTGAAAATGAATCCTGATAGTTGTTTTCATTGTTTTGATTCCTTCTTCTCCTTCAGCAATGACCTCTAGTAATCCTTGGTCAATAAGAACTTGTATTACAATAATCAAAAATTGCATTATAAGGCTTCCCTGGTGGCGCAGTGGTTGAGAGTCTGCCTGCTAAGGCAGGGGACACGGGTTCGAGCCCTGGTCTGGGAAGATCCCACATGCCGCAGAACAACTAGGCCCGTGAGCCACAACTACTGAGCCTGCGCGTCTGGAGCCTGTGCTCCGCAACAAGAGAGGCCACGACAGTGAGAGGCCCGCGCACCACAATGAAGAGTGGCCCCTTCTTGCCACAACTAGAGAAAGCCCTTGCACAGAAACAAAGCGCCAACACAGCCAAAAATAAAAATAAATAAATAAATTAAAAGAAGGCTCAACATTAAAAAAAAAAAATTGCATTATAGTAGTACTTAAATTATGCTAAGGGAAGTTCGGATTAGTCCAGTATAATAACAATAGCTAACAATTAATAATTACCAGGACCCAATAAAAGGTGATTTATTTACATTGTCTCTGGTCTTCACATCAATCCTAAAAAGGCAAAATACTATCCCCTTTTTAAAGACAAGAAACATAAGCTCAGAGTTTCCTGGTGATTTTCCCAAAGGCACAGAACTGTGCTTAATTTGCTTTTAAGTTTCTGACTAGCTTTGGAACACACTCTGATATGAGAGGTTCATTCAAGTTATACCTGTTGGAAAAATTTATTTAATAGCCAAAGTCTTCTTGTCCATTTTTTAAATTTAATTTCTTAATAGAATAGGCTTCACTCATTTCTTTTAGGCCTTCTACAACTATGCAGATAGATTTCCCTAACAGATTATATCAAGCAAGTATGCTGACTTCAGGAAGAATTTGCCAGAGATTCAACTAGACTAGAAAAAGTCTATGCCCCAACTTGTAACGTATTTGAATAAAGGCAGCGTCACTGTGAGAAGGGGCAAACAACTGTATAAAACACATGAGGAAAGAAGCTTAGTTTTTATATTTTCATAAGTGAGAATTAAGGCTGGAATGTTCTACTTTCTTTGTAGAAAAATACAATTTTAATAAACCTTCCTCAAAAAAAAATCCAGTTGTGTTCATGGTCGTGGTGTGATTAAGGAAACAATGGGTGACATCAATGGAAGAAATAAAAGATCCAGGCTCCTTCACTGTTCAGTTGCTTGATTGTTGAACAAAGAGTTAACTTAAAAAGGTACTTTAATATTTGCTTCATTAAATCCCCTCCATGTTTTCAATTAGAGAAACAGAAGTACAGGTGGGGATGTGCTGCCTGCTCATCTGTCTTGCTGTTGGGGGGGGGTGGCTTTTAAGATGAAAATACTCATGTAATTGTGTTGAAATGAACAATAAGGAAGTACAGTAGTTCCAGAATGAAAATGTTAAATTAAATGGACCATGTTTAACATTGTTGTTGATCCTGAGGAACAGTTTTTCCAGTATATGGAGCATTTCGATTCCATCCAGCATATGTTCTCCACAGTTTTCTCTGCTCTAATTCATCTGTGTTTTTCGACAGCTCCAGATGGCGTGCTGCCTCCGAGGCTTTCATCTGCCACTCCAACCAGTCTTCAGGTTGTCTGGTCTACACCAGCTCGGAACAACGCCCCCGGCTCTCCCAGATACCAACTCCAGATGAGGCCCAGCAACTCCACCCACTGGTTTCTAGAGTAAGCATTCTACTTCATCCATCCCTTCTAACAGTCACCTGGGTTTTACAACGTAGCCATAAATTCACTATATCTTAAATTTTTAACAATAGGTCAGTTCTTATTGGCAACAAATGAAAGCCTCCTTTCCAAAGTTCAAACAAACAAACAAAAAGCAACACCCTAGGAGATCATTATTTGCTTTGCAAATTTTTCATTTATAGAGGCTTAAAGTAAGATTCCTTCACCCTTAACTTTTCATGAGCACATGTATTGCCAAGAGCAGGCACACACATGAACCCCACAAAATCTGCTGTCTGACTATGGCTACAAAATTATAATACTTATTCTACAAATTCCATGTGGCAATCAGTCTCAGTACTGGACTAGAATTCACTCCAGGCTACTACTAGAATTTACATCTCATATAAATGCAATAATACAACCCTTAGCCAAAGGACTGCTTATTTTAAAAGGGATATCACGTGATGACAGAAAATTGCAACACTGAGAGGTATGTTGACATTCCCTGAAAATTCTTTAAGATTGTACTTGTTTTTTATTCCTTTGAATGTCTAAAGCTTCTTAATTTTAGCATTTCTTTCCCATATAGGTTGTTTTCCAGTCCTTCTGCATCGTTAAGCTATGAAGTGAGAGATCTCCAACCGTACACAGAGTATGAATTTCGGTTGGTGGTCTCCAATGGATTTGGCAGTGCACATAGTTCTTGGATTCTGTTCATCACCGCAGAGGACAGTAAGTGGTCTGAAAAACACACAGCCAGATATTCTCTATATTAAGAAGTCTTAAAGTCTTCAGTTTTTCCAAAACAAAGAAATAAGCCTCCTCTGTTTTCTTGATGTTGAGGGACAGTAATCTTTTCCAGGACAAGAACAGTCAAAGTTTCCAGAAAGAAGAAAAATGGGGGCTTGGAGGGTTGGAGGCTTAGGCCTACAGACAGGAATATGTAATTCACAATAAATTATGATATGGACCCACTCAGCCCTTCAGGGTACATCTAGGTGTCCTGAAGGAGAAAGGTTATCCTTTTCTACTCTATGACCAAATATTACAAGTGTTCTCTGCAGAAGAACACGGAATATGGACCTTACTTCATGAAGTTACTTAGAGGTCATTATACTTTTTTTCTGGAAACAGATTCCATTGTACTTTTACTCATACCTGAAAGACAGCCTCCAGAATAGAGGAGTATAATCTGATAACAATCATTCTGCATGTATTACAAAGAGTACATTGGGATTGTCTTATTCAACCAGTACAGAGAATTTTCTGGCTTTCCATGGAAGAGTTTATTTGCATATATATGTTTTTTACTCAGTTATATAGAGAAAATAAATGCATGGTAATCATATTGAGTTTTATACAAATTACTTCTTAAAAAGTATATATATGGAAGTATAATTTTTTAGAAAAGTTAGAAATTAAATCAAGCTACACAGAGTGAAGGAGGACACTATCTTTGAACAATGAGGTTTTTAGGGTTAATCTTGTCAAGTCTTTTAATCAGAGACTTCTTAGAAGATGTTGCCCTGTTGGCCAATTGCCATTCTGGCTCTATATTCAATGAGGACCCAAGTGACTTTCAAAAGCCTGGATATTACTCTCAAAAGGCACGGTATTTGAAACAATATCAATTGTATATGAAATTGATTCTTTTATGTCTACAGTGTCCTTAATTATATTATTTTAGTGAGAACAAGATATCAACTGAGGTGGAATCAGGCCTATCTACCTTCCTTAATGCTTACATTAAAAAAAATATGAACAATAATATATAATAGTTCATCCATTTCTCCCAATTTGTAATTACTCCCAGGGAGCAAGTTTGGTACTTTACAAGGACACATCCAGTTCTTTCATCTCAAGGGTACCATTTAGTAAATTATCAGCAGAGTGCAATAAATGACACACAAAGCCCAGAAAGTATTTATGCACCACTCAACGCACCTACACCCCTTTTAGAGGGAACGTTACATTCATTCTGGGGACTCTGGCAACATGAACACCAACTGTATACAGATGTATGAACCAGAGAGCTCCCACCCAAAATAGATTTTTAAAGAAACATTTTGTTTTAAAAACAACTGAAGATGAATTTCTAATCTCCTTAGACAGAGCATACTTGCTTGGCACTCAGTAGAGGTTAACTAAAAATAATTATTCACCCACTGCAGTGGTGATGGCTCCATAGAATGCCACATTGGAAGAGGAGAGAAAATGTCTCCTTTTTTTGGCACCACAATTTCTATTCCCATAGAGAGGGGGCAACACTTGGATTTCCTCCGGGGTGATCTTTATTGAATAGGGGTCAGGATCTCCTACATAAATAAATTCCCAAACATTGTAAAGTACCAATTAGTACAGCATCCTCTGTTGAGCAAATTTCTCTCCTGCCTCATCTTACCATAAAACAAGTCTTACAAACTCAATGTGGTTAGAATATTCATGCATGGAGACACTGCTGTCTTTGTGATTTTTTAGGGCCTGGGTTCAAAGGCAATAGTGTTAACCCTTCATCTTCTTTCATTAAGAATTAGTAACACTTGATTTTGTAGCAGGTATTAACCCAGTCTTCATTTTCATTGAAATCCTTTCACCAAGACAGATGACTTCTTCTTCCTCTGCTTCACATGTGATGTCACACACATCAGCAAAGGGCCAAAGGCTGGCTGTTTGCCCCTCCAGGTTAAGTTACCAGTGCATGCTCGCCCCTGAGACATGATAACAGTGTCCTATATATTTTGGGTGTCAGTGGAGATGGATGCCATCTCTGAATGGATGTGCAATTGAGTTGACAAAGACTGAGTGATTGGCACTGGGCACAAGCAGTTTTTCTGTCAAGGCTTCAAAGCCTTGCTTATAAAACCACCCATGCTGACAGCTCCGTGCCGGAATCACACTTTGTACTTGATCCTAACCACCACCTCCCAACTGGCGAAGTGCAATTTCCAATGTAGAAATTCGACATATCACCTTACAGAATGAAACAGAGAAGTCACCTCATGCCCACATTTAAATTTCATGCCATCGCTAGGCACCTTTCCGCATCAGCCAAAGCCTTGAAACATTCTGGTGCAAAAAAAAAAAGGGTCACCAATAGCAATATTTTTCATATGATACTGCGAGAGCATGATTTTCATCAAGCCTGTGACCCAGCTGAGAGCAGAAAGAGAAACCTAGGCAGGAAGGTACCTAGAGCCAGAGAAACAAATGCTTGGGTACAAAGAGAGTTTCTCATAGACGGAGAAAAAGGCCGTGAGGAATTTTTTTTTTTAATATTTCATTCTTCTGTAATCATTTTCCTACCATTTTTTAAAATTTATCTACTTATTTATTTACTTATTTATTTACTTATTTATTTATTTATTTAATTTATGGCTGTGTTGGGTCTTCGTTTCTGTGCGAGGGCTTTCTCTAGTTGCAGCGAGCGGGGGCCACTCTTCATCGTGGTATGCAGGCTTCTCACTGTCGCGGCCTCTCTTGTTGCGGAGCACAGGCTCCAGACGCGCAAGCTCAGTAGTTGTGGCTCACGGGCCTAGTTGCTCCACGGCATGTGGGATCTTCCCAGACCAGGGCTCGAACCCGCATCCTCTGCATTGGCAGGCAGACTCTTAACCACTGCGCCACCAGGGAAGCCCCCTGTGAGGAATTTTAATAGTTTTTTTTTTTCAAATAATTTGTCATTTACATCAGTGGGCCACCAATATCCAGTTCCATGCAGTTTTAAAAATCTAGCGTGCTGATGCCAAATAATAATAATGCATATTTCCTATGAATATTTTAAATCCAGTTAAACTTGTGTTAATAAAAGATGTTTTTTCCAGCCAACTTGGTCAGTGTAGTGTTCGATTATTTGCAGCCAGATAAATACAAACACATGATTTTTTTTTTTTTTTTTCTTGAACAAGCTGCTGGCAGTCCAAGCACCTGGAATGTCTGTAGCCTACAAAAATGCATTAAGATTGTGATAGACTTGGGAGCATGGGATTAATAACATGAAGACACTCACCTATCAGCTGAAATTTTTTGATATCTTTTAACCAGAAATAACCATCTCTTCTGATTTTATTGTTTGTCCCTCTCTTTTGTGTGCTTAAAATTGTTTTCCGTGCGGTATAGGCATGTGAAAATGGTAGCTGGCTGGAAGGGAAAGTCTCCTTCAACTTCAGCTTAAATGTGCATGTGCTCTTTTGCCTACTAACATCCTGTCCTATGTAAAATATGAGATAACCCACTTTTCTTGAAAAATGTAGCTTCCCTAGACTAATAAAATTCAGATTTCTCCCAAGTTTTCTTAACTAACAAGACTGAAATATGGAATATCTCTTTTTTTGAGTCATTTTAACAACAAACATATATGTATACACGATTAGATCAACCTACTGAAAATGAGATTCTTTTCTAAAAATCACTTCTCTACCCTCAAAACAAAGCAAAACAGAAAATCCAGATTGCTTCTAGAGATGACCATTTAGTTGTCAAATACTTTTCAAGACGAAAAGTTGAATCATTTCACTAAATTTGTAGTTAAAAACTCCACATTTGTATTTTTAACCATTAATCTAAGAGGCATTACTAAATAAAATTTGTGGGATTTGAACAGTTTATTCTGTAGATTTACTTAGACAATTTTTTATGTGTTCATTATTTTGCTAACAGACTGATTGTTGATGAGTTTTGACTGGAGTCTGCTCAAAGATAGAAAGATGTATCTTATTACTTACACAGTGAGATTTTCAGTACTATTACCATATTGTATTCACTCATAGTATTAGGTTTTACTGTTATTTTTTCCGTACTTAAAATTGCAAAGGATGAAGCAATGAGGGAAATTATCATAGCATCTGGGTCCTCTTTTACTTTTCTCATTAGCAGTTTTGAGCAGTTTTCCCCTTTCATTCATCTTTAAGATTCTCATAGCAGTTTACAAGGCAACAGTTGTTCTTCTGCAGTAAAAGAGGAAGATCTTGCAATGTTCATTGAAATCCGTATCAGAGCACATTTCTGCCTCGTTTGTTGTCTGACAACATTCTAGTCATCCATCAAGCCCCAGCTCATATGCCACCTCCTCTGTGAAGCCTTCCCTCCTCACATCTACCTTAGAATTTTGGTTTGTGTTTACTTGTGTACCATCAATATCTCCTTCTTTTTTTTTTTTTTTTTTTTGCGGTACGCGGGCCTCTCACTGCTGCGGCCTCTCCCGTTGTGGAGCACAGGCTCCGGACGCGCAGGCTCCGCGGCCATGGCTCACGGGCCCAGCCGCTCCGCGGCATGCAGGGTGTTCCCAGACCGGGGCATGAACCCGCATCCCCTGCATCGGCAGGCGGACCCCCAACCACTGCGCCACCACGGAAGCCCAATATCTCCTTCTGAATGGTAACTTCTCAGGACCTAGGGTTCCATCTCATTTATCTTTGTAGTTCCAGTGCCTGGTGGAGGGTCTCATATAGAGCAAGTACCCCAAATTGTTAATGGACTGATGAAAAAGAGTTTCATGTAAGCAAATCCATGAAAACACAACGAAGCAAACCTTAACTGGGTACCTGCCGTGTAGGTGGGACTGAAAGAGACATGAAAGTTACAAGGATGAATAGGACAGTTTTCTTTACTTGAGGCGTCCACTGTCTGGTGGCAAGAAAGACATAGAGTAAAACCATAGTTAGAGTGTTCAAAGCTGAGATCAAGCCCAGAGGAGAGCATTTCCCTCAACATGGGGCGTCAGGAAAGCCTTTCTGGATGAGAACACCAGGAGAGGAAATAGGGAATGATTTCTATGTGGAGTTCACATCAATATCCGATTTCAAATTTACTTCCTCATCATTGGTTCAGAAAAAGGCGGGAAAAGCAATTGCTGTAGGAGGCGTCCACTGACACATGAGACAGGCAGGGCGGCTTGCAGGATGTTCTGCCCGTGGTTCCAGCCTCTGAGTATAAGCCAAGGAGGGTGAGGATGAGAGGCAGTTGTAAGAGAAGGAAATCCCAAAGGCAATCCTCATTCTTTGCCTTGGTCAGAGGCAGCCTGCTGGCTGTCCCTGTGATTCAACATTAGCTGTCTTGACTAGGATAGTGAATGTTCTCATTAGAGAGACCTCTGCTAGCCCAAAACCACGTGCTATTTCAAAATGAAGGGCGACAGATATATAGAAATAGAATTCCAGAAGGAAAACACGTTTTCTTCTTATTCTCACAACCTGTAATGAGTAAAACACCGAGTCCTTGTGACAGGGAGGGGAAGTAGAATTGTGGTATGAAATTTGATCTGTTGATCAAGATACTTCTAGAGCAGGATTTTCCAGTCATTCAGTAAGTATATTTGTGTCCTTAAGAGTATTTAAATTTTAGAACTAATATTGCATGGTAGAGATCTTTTTATGAGTGTGCTTTAGAATTGAATCTCAACCTGAATCTTAAGAGTGTTCTATGTGAGAGAAAACCAGAAGCATTTGTAAATGAGGGTGACACAGATCTGTAACAGTAGATTTTATTTTATTGAATGAAGAAATGTGAACTGTAAGTTTCAGTAGTGCTGCACGATGATTTTGCTTTTCTATTCCAAATACATGTCCTAATTGCTTTAAATACTAACTTCTGAATGTTTATCCTTTCAAGCAGTGGTGCAGGTCTCTATTTTACCCACAATGGAAGATCCATGATGCAAAGTAAATAATGTAAACTGCTGATTTTGAGAGCGAAGTGGCCCTGTATGTATGTCCCGACATACTTTGTTTCCTGTTGCGTAGATTCCACCCCTCAAATCCTTGCATTCCCAGAATTTATAAAAACAAATATTTATTATCTTTACATTTTTATTTTTATATCCTAAGATCAGAAGCTGAAAGTGACCAATAGAAAATCCTTTGAAAGGATGGATTGATTAATGAAAACTATCCAGCTGGCCTCAATTTCCCTCTTGAGCTCTTGAATCTCTTTTGGGAACAGAAAGCCCACTGCTCTTCCAAATTTGGAACCTCTAGTTCTTTTAGGACTTTTTTCTGCCATCATGAATTCTCACATCAACACATTTCATCTTCTGTTCCAAACTTTCAAGGAAGAATCCATAGCCATTCACCATACAACAAGTCCCAATCTTGGGAGTCAGAACACTCTTCCTAGCCTTGCTCTGCTGTCCTGGTCTCAGGAGAAAGAGAGAAGATAGTTGCCCAGTATCGGTTCACCTACTTGCAGACTATACATCATATCCTTTCAATTTCAACGACCTTCTACTCTTCAGATGTTTCTTTTATTAAGCAATGATGCCTATGTTACACAGGTCTTTTCCTATTTCATCAGTTGTCAAGAAGCTGAATGTTCATATCTGTGCCAGACTGCGGTGCACATTCTTAATATTTGTTTTGGGTTACAACTATTGTACCCTCTTCATCATCACGAGATTAATTATTCTTTATCATTATTTTATTTGTCCTATTGCTTAAGTCTTTTATTATGAGCTGTCAAAAAATCTTTTGGGGAGGTAGTTGGGGTATAAATAATAAATTGATAAAAAAACTCATGGTTAAAGATGGGATAGAATCTATCACTCCACTCTTCTGCTAACATTTCAGTAGTGAATATCAAGAGGATACAGGAACAATTAGCATAGGGTATATACTATGTATAATTATATATCCATATATTTGCCACCTTGATTTTTAATTCATTGGCAGGTTTACAGGATATCCATTTATGGAGTTAATATTGCTGAAAAAGAGCTTTTGAACAGAGTGAGTTTTTAATTAGAGTGGCAAAAAGTTGCTTCAAGGTGGTAATAACATACCAGGAAAACTGAGCAATCTTCGGTAACTCTAGTAGCAAACAAGTTGTAGAAGACTCAAGAAAACCACTGAAAAAAGTTATATACACACTACAGATGTGAGTCATTCAAACCGTTTATTCACACACACACACACACACACACACACACGCGCGTGTGCCAACACACCCATCCTTCCCAATATACACCCCTGAGTATAAAAATAAATAAGCAGACCCCTCCGTGAACAATCTCATTACTCTCTTTTAAGCTGGGGCTGAGTTTTTTAAGCTGATGAGCGAAATCGTTTCCCATAAAAGATAATTTCATTTGCCAAAATGAAACGACTTTCTGTTATTAATGCTGTAATGAAACAGCTTGAAATATGAATCAGTGATCTGAACAGAAAGGATGTTCCCCGTTCCCCGCTCCAGGAGGGGAGTTCTCTAAACAATTACACCCACGGAGAGGGCTGTTCGGTTGTATTTTCATCACTAGCCAGCTGAGCTGTGTGGCTGTCATAGTTGCCGGTCTCCCCTCCAGTGACAGCCGCATTGACAACATGTTATACTCCACATTGATTTTACAGTTAAGGAGCTGATTGTGATATATAAGGATTTTAAGAATTCAGCTGAGAGGCTGACTTTTGCCTTTTATCATTCCATTAAAATTTTATAACCATCTTTTTCATGTCATTTCATCCATGAATTCTTACTTTAGAAGTGATAGCTACTGCTGTGAGCATAACTTTTCTCATGTTCAGAGCTTTTTATTGTATTAGCAAACTACCCCAATTATAGTTATTACTCATGTTTTACATAATTGTGGTGACCCTTTCAGCCATGCAGTAGCATGCCGGTTGATTTGTATATGGAATTAGACGATTCGGCTTATCATTTTAAAGCACTAAATTGAAAGCGTGCCAAGAGTCAGGTTTTAACACTTCCTTAGCCAAAGCAGCTAATTAAGCTGCATTCGGCATCCTCTCCTGAGTCGCGTGCTTTAAGGACCCTTCCTGCAGCAAGTGCTGGGGGCCTACTCAGCTAGAGCCGGAAGCTAATAAAATGTATTCTGGCTTTTAAGCGGGGTGGGGGGGGGAAGATCATGCAATTGAAATTAAACATCTCTTCTTTCCCAAGATAAGAGATCATCTTTAAGGAAAGGCTGTGTTCTGTGGAGGCTTGAAGTGCCAGTTCATTATCCTGGATGTTTCCCGATAAGACTATTATCGTAGGCAAGAGAAATAAAAGGCTTATCCCCATCAAAACAGAGAACAAACTGCATCATTGTTGTTACTTTTCCCTGAAGAAGCTCACAGTTTGAGACAATGCACAGATGAGGAATAATTATGGAAGACCCGAGTGAAAACCCTAATAGAAAAATACTCTGATTTGTAAGCATATATTATTCTTTTTTCAGCAGGGAAGGGTGAGTTAGGGTTAGACTTGAAAGGCTTGATTCTCCACCATTGATTTTATGGACCCCAATCTCAGAGGATTTCGTTTTACAAGACAACATTGATATCTTACAAGACTTGCGCTTGCTTTTCTTCAGGAAAGAGCCAAATCTAGATGACAAGTATAAATGAGAAAGGATCCTCATCCCTATTTTGATATAATAATTGCTACCGCTACTGTGTACCAGAGAGCAAAAGTAAGAAATGTCACAGTGGTTTGACAAAAGCTTTAAAATGAAAGCTAACAACAGACTAAAATGAAAAATGTGATCCATATCGAGATCACTGTACTTTTAAGTATTTTTCTCTTCAAATAGGATGCATTACCAAATTGTCAAAAATGGCTTGATTTCAGGGTTCATGTACTGTAACAGCTTTCCTCTCAAAAAGTAATTATGATTCTACCATCAGTCCAGTTGGTGACAAATACGTGGATCGTGTCGTGGAAAATATGCTCCTATCATCAGCTATTATTGTAGTCACTGGCTCTGCGAAGCAGTGGTTGCGTTTAAAATTTAAACCTTGGGTATAACACTGAATCACACACACACACATAATCAACGCTGTTTTAAACAATTACTAAATCCAAGTATATCTTTTTAAAAGATTTTTCCATAAAATCTAACGTTCACAGAAAAATCACATAAACGTCCAAATTGCTGTGGGCAGAAAAGGGGGATATAGGATTTTTCTTGATCTGTTGTAGCAATTTATAGATTTCAGGCCGTGGTTTATAAGAATGCTAAATGTTCTGGAATTACAGCTGTTACTGATCAGTGATTGAGCCAGATTTGTGTTATTGCACCATGTTCTTCCTTGTACCCAGAGAGCAGTAAAGCCTCAATATAATAAAAAGCACCTGCATTTTAAATGAAATTTCAATTGAAAAACTTAACAGCCCTTCAAATTGCAGAATTTAACGCAGCCCAGTAAAGCTTAAATAACACTTTGCCTCCGCAGGCTGAGGGACTTGCATTCAAGGTGACTTGAGTGTGTCGCATGGTGAAATTATTTACAATTAAGGAATTTCTCTGGAGGGCTGCAGGATATTTGCTGTTCCACAACACCTAGGCGGGCATATGGCGGGCCTTTTTCAGTATTCATGGAGCCTCCTGAACCTTTATGATAATTGAATCAGAGTGCTGAGTGGAGCAAGCATTAAACCTGTTAACCTAAAGGTCAGATCTGTGCATTGTTTATTTATCAGTAGGTGAAAGAGCTAAATCGGCAGCTTCTGTCACAGTCACAGTAAAAAAAAATACCTATAATATTAACAAGGAGTAGATAAATTACAAAACATGGATTAGAATGATAAACAGACCCGGGGATAATATGGAATATATAATGAGAGATGCTGAAGGATTTTACTGGGCTGTAAAATATGCAGGTTTGTTTAGACAGTGTTATTGATTATAATGAGTTACTGGAGTTCTAGAAAAATGGGGCGGAAGCTACAACTTTGGTTACAACCGCCCTCTTGTACCTTCCTCTCCTAAGGTCTTTATTTCAGGTCCTTGTGATAGTTTGAATCCTTAGCTTTAATAAAAAGAAATGATTTTAATAAAGCTATCTCAGAGACAAAAATGACAATTGAATTTGAAAATGTTCAACAAGTACATAATCCTTACACATTTAAGAGTAAATGTGTAAGAGACACTTAGCCACTTACTTATTGGCCTTTACCAAGTGTCCAATTTCATACTCTGGTAGGAGAGTTATCACTCATTTTAGTTTTGTTTTGAGGAAATGTGGGGAGTTTCTAAGAGGTATCCTGTCTTACTTTTTTTTCCTACTTTGTAGAACCTGGACCTATAGACCCTCCGATTCTTCGGGATGTGAAGTCAAGAATGATGTTGGTTACCTGGCAGCATCCTTTAAAGTGCAATGGGATCATTACCCATTATCACATTTACCAACATGGCCGTCTCTGCTTAAAAACTTCTGGAAATGTCACTAAAGGCACAGTGGCCCATTTGCGCCCATATACAGCCTACACATTTCAAGTAGAAGCTTGTACTTCAAAAGGGTGTTCCCTGTCACCAGAGTCCCAGACTGTATGGACACTCCCAGATGCACCAGAAGGTATCCCGAGACCAGAGTTGTTCTCCGATACCCCAACGTCCGTGATTATATCTTGGCAACCCCCCACCCATCCCAACGGCTTGGTGGAGAACTTCACAATCGAGAGAAGAGTCAAAGGGAAGGAAGAAGCTACTGCCCTGGTGACTTTCCCGAGAGGTCATCCCATGAGGTTTATCGACAAGACTTCTGCTCTTAGCCCATGGACAAAATATGAGTATCGGGTCCTGATGAGCACTCTTGGAGGAGGTACAAACAGTAGCGCTTGGGCAGAAGTGACCACGAGACCCTCACGACCTGCTGGGGTGCAGCCCCCCGTGGTGGATGTGCTAGGACCCGACGCAGCCAAGGTAAGATATGGCGTGTCTGTCTCCACTGCAGACATAGGAATTTACCCTGGATTGACTCTGTGTTGAACAGAGCCATCTACTGACAAAACGCACACGTGTTGTTTTAGGCATTCACTGGAGAAACTGGGTTTTTGGCCTTTGGCCCAAACTATCTTGAATTCGATGTCAGTTTTTCATTTCTCCCTGTAACCCCTTAATTATATTGTTGAGATGCTTCCATTTGCCTCACACACCTGAAATCCTTTGAATGCCACCGTGGGATGCTTAGCTTAACCACCACGTCAGATCTAAATAGATCAGAAAATGAGAGGAGGTGGGGAAATACGGGGGAAGGGATTAGTGTATTAACAAAAGTTCCAATTACCGATATTCTGATTTTTTTTTAATGATCAAAGGATCAAGATGATGGGGAAAGAAATAAAAATAGCCGATTACGGGGCTATCTAGGAACTGTTCAATTATTCACTTCGCTCTACTGGGAATGAACCCGAGAGCACAGGATAACTACCATTGTTTTGGCTTGCATACAAACTTCATTCAAGGGAAATTAGTGTAACCAAACAGGAGGGAGTTTTGTAGCTTAGAAGCCTCTTTTGTGTAAATACACACATGCTTCCATGGATTCAATCTTGTACTACTGCCAAAAGCATTGGTGCAGCAGCTTGCTCACCAGAGCACAAAACAAAGGACATTTGCATAACAGCAAAGTTCATCTGCTGAAATTATTACTTGAATCTCTGTTGTGTGTTCTCTCGCTCCCACCAAAAGCAAACACTGGGTGATGCTAAATAGTGTAAATTCTTGAAGAAATTTAATTGAACCTGCAAACTAAAATCGATTTTTATAAGTCTGTCTTAGTTTCAGCATGAGATTGGTCAAAGTAACATGCCTTCTTGATAGAAATACCACAAATGTATAGAATTCTGTTGATAAAACACTAAAAGGAAATTAATTTGAAGGACATGATGTACGATGTTTATTATATGAATTGGGCAATCTTAAGAATTGTTCTTCATTCAAAGGAAAAGCAAAACAAACCAAAGGAAAACCCCAAACAAACCTAGAGTTATTCATCATTCCGGAAATGACTTTTCTTTTCAATCCTAAGGGAATTTTGCAAAACTTCAGTAGCAGTACCAATCAATATGATGTGACATAAACACAGTCCCTTCACAAAGGCAAAGCTAGATAACGGACTTTCTTCTGGATTCTTTCTAACAAAAGTTTAATAACTAGGCAGATGTGAAAAATGATAAATATTTTCAGAAAAATATTGGCTCAATGCCCAATTCTGTGTGATTCAGCATCTATAAACAGTGATCAAAAATATTCAAAACAAATTGCCTGACTTTTTCTTTCATTCTTTTTTTTTCCTTCCTCTTTGGATTTTGTAACCTCATCCAGGAATAAGACAATGTACATGGCTTGTCAACCTGCTAAAGTAAAGTTTAGATTAACTTGGCTTGGGAGCAGACTCTCACAGGCACTCACCAGGTCAGGAATCTAAAAGTCTCTAAGAAGGTGCTTGGAATATACAGACATTGGACATTAGTGTTAGTTTTTTAAAATTCACACCTTTTATTAATTCTCACTTTATAACTAGAACATCAGAAGTTATCAATGAGGAGAGTCATCAGGAATATTCAGCTGAATCTAGCATTGGATTATATGTGTTTAAATAATATTAAAACAACATATTTATGCTTCAGAATTTTGGGCTCACATTAGGTTCAAAAAGATCTTCAGACTGCCTAAGTCAATGTCCTTGTGATATGCTTATCTGGTAAACAGAGGCAATGTGACAGCAATACAGTGATTTCTCTTTAAGAAAGATAATTTAAAAGTTAAAATTGCAAATGGATAAAATATGGGGAACAACAGAAGGATGGTCATGAATGCATTGGTTAAGAAATTTATTCAACCTTTATTTCATAGTCATTGCAAATATTAGGATGAAGAGAATTGTCAGTAATATTATTGACACAATAATAATAATTTCAGTTCTACTAGCCTTTATTGAGCACCTATAAGTCTTTAGGAGTGCCTCTTTTAGGCACTGAGGATACAGTAGTGACCAAATCAAAATCCCCACCTTCATGGAGCGTACCTTTTAGTCAGAACAACATAAACAGATATATAAAATGCCCAGACATGAAAAAGACTTGAGGGAAGAAACAAATCAGGAATAAACACTACCAGCCGATAGGTTGGGGGATAATAAAGGAAATGGACTTGTATTTCACCTTAGTTCTTCCCATTTTGTACCCTGTGGTCTTCTCACCACCACTCCACCTGTAAGAGCTTGCATCTAATAGGGAAAGCAAGGAAACTTCACATACTTAGGCCAACTAGAAAATAACCCAAAGGAGCATCTTAGTAAGTATAAAGAGATAACTTGGCATAGACAGGAGCATTAGGAAGGGAAAGTTGCATAAACAACAAGGTCCTACTGTATAGCACAAGGAAGTATATTCAATATCCTGTAATAAACCATAATGGAAAAGAATATGAAAAAGAACACACATATATATATATATGTGTGTGTGTAACTGAATCACTTTGCTGTACAGCAGAAGTTATAGTTGGTTTAATATTGTAAATCAACTATACGTCAATAAAATAAATTTTTTAAAAAAAGAAAAAGGGAAAGTTGCATCTCAAAATTACATTCTTAATATCTTATTTGATTACAAGGAAAAGAATATATATTGTCAAAGCGGTTGTGTGAAAGCCATGCACTTTGATGTGATATTTAATCACTTTAAGAAAATTCATTTCATTGTATAAAGTTGGTAAAAAAATAACAAAACCTGAAAAAGATAGTTCAGTAAAACTCATACTGTGACTATAGAGCCAAAGCTTCTAAATAAAATAATAGCAAATTGAACTCAGGAGTATATTAAAAGAATGGTATACCAGGACAAATCTGGTCTGATTCCAAAAATGTAAGTTTGGTTCAGCATCAGGAAATCTGTCAACATACTGCTTAAATCAACTGATTAAAAGAGAAAGCCCTTTTTTTTTTTTATCAATAGATGCAGAAAAAAGACTTGTAAGATTCAGTAGCCATTTCTAACAAATATTCAACATAAAACCAGATTAGGGGGCTTCCCTGGTGGCGCAGTGGTTGAGAGTCCGCCTGCCGATGCAGGGGACACGGGTTCGTGCCCTGGTCTGGGAAGATCCCACATGCCGCGGAGCGGCTGGGCCCGTGAGCCATGGCTGCTGAGCCTGCGCATCCGGAGCCTGTGCTCCGCAACGGGAGAGGCCACAGCAGTGAGAGGCCCGCGTACAGAAAAAAAAAAAAAAAAAAAAAAAAAAAAAAAAAAAAAAAACCAGATTAGGAAAAAGTCAATTTATAAATTATTCCACTGGAGTCTTGAGTACGATTGAGGACTAATAAAAATAAAACATAGAATAAGTAAGTTGTATAACTGTGACGCAGCAAAAAAAAAAAAAAAATTGCTTTTTGGTGATAACATGAGCCTCTGAACTCTGATGGCCCCATTCGCAGGCCCACCTTCCCACGGCTAAAGCAGAATGAAAGAACAGGCCTGCAGCTCTCAGCTTTTCAGGTAGAAGAGTCCTCTCTTGGCTCAGATCTCCAAAACCACCAGCTTTGGTGTGTGTGCCACAAGGAACAATAATCCTGTCCCCCAGATGGTGTCCACGCACAGCTTTGCTATGGTGTGTACTCTTAGCGTTGCTCATTTACAGGTTGATAATAAACCAAAGTAAAAAGAATTATTTTATATTGGAGTAGAGTTGATTTACAGTATTGTGTTAGTTTCAGGTGTATAGCAAAGTGATTCAGTTATGCATATACATATATACATTCTTTTTCAGATTCTCTTCCCATATAGGGTATTACAGAATATGGAAGGAAATAAAATGACAACTGATATTCACTGAGTTCATATTAAGTTCCAGGAATTGCTCTCACTGAATCCTTACTACAACCCTGTCAGATAAAGGGTATTGTTATCCCCATTTCACAGGCAAACCCTGCAGCCTTAAAAGAATAGATAGTTATATTTAGCTAGAAAACAATTTGGTTTTTGCAAGATATAAGATTCCTCAAAAAAAAAAAAGTTAAACTTCAAAAGATAGATTGGGAAAATACATCTATAAGACATTATAGAAAAATAAATTATTTCCCCATAATAAACAAAGAACTTCTAATAACTTATGATAAAAAGACAACTCAATAGAAAACAAAGTATAAAATAAGGATAAATAATGTGATAAGAGGATATACAAAGAGTTCGTGCCCCGATCCGGGAAGATCCCACGTGCCGCGGAGCAGCTGGGCCCGTGAGCCATGGCCGCTGAGCCTGCGTGTCTGGAGCCTGTGCTCCTCAATGGGAGAGGCCATGACAGTGAGAGGCCCGCGTATCGCAAAAAAAAAAAAAAAAAAATTAATATTAACAACTTTAAAAGAAAAGGAAGATATCTTAAAGGAAAAATTTCATTTCATTTCAACAAATACTTATTGTACACCTTGTTCTGTATGAGAAGCTTTGCCGGGGAGTCAGTTGTTGAGAGGAATTACCATATGGAGTCAAATATTACCACACTCTCATGCCCTGTGGTCATTCATATTCTGTATTGATTAAGTAGTCTTAGAATTATAAAATCTTCTATGTAGATATGAGGGCAAGGATTGTCTCTTAACATTAGATACAAGGAAACTGAGGCCCAGAGATTTTAAGTGTTTTGTTCCAAGTCTCACAGCTTTGGTTGAATAACCTGCATCAAATATAAAGGATATTTATCCTTAGCCCATTCTCAACCCATTATATCAATCTTCATAAATCCTCTTATTCATAAAGTTCTTAAATATGGTTTGATGGAGTTAAAGAACTTAGAAGTAAGTTACAGTGTTTATGTGTGTTAATTTTTTCAGTCCCGAAGCCAATCATCTAACCTACATTCCATAAATTTTTGCTTACAACCAGGATCTTGTAGGTCCCTTGATTGTTTAGGGCCACTCTTCAGGGATCTGAACAAATAGGTAAAAGTCAGTAGCTCCTTAAACACCTACCCACCTGTCCTATTTTTTGCAAATATACAATAACTAAACAGAGAATGAAAATCTAAGCAATTAAGAACCACTCAAATAAAAGAAATCATCATTGTTGGCAAAGCAACTCCAAGACAAACATTTTATTCCCAGCCAGAAACTACAATTCTGTTTAGAAAATTCCAGTGTAAAAGTCTTGTTTTAGAGAACATACCTTTTGCTTATTAGGCCAGGAACATGCTCTTGGGTCTGAGTTTTTTGGGCTGCAACAATATTTTATAATTCTTTCTATGAACAATAGATATATAAAAGGCCGTGGAAAATTAAACTGAATGAAAGTTTTAATCTCACATATTTTAGCCACACTCTAGTAAATGTAGTCTTAAGCATTGGAAAGAATAGAATCCAATATTTAACTAAGCGGCTCTTTAAAAAGCTTGGACACATTTATTTTTAGTAATAGCTCCAGGATATTTTCAGAAGGATGATCAAATTAGATACCATTTCTGATAGCCTACTCACTATAATGACAATGGCCTTCTCCACCTTGCTATAAAATTCCTTATAAAAATTTTCTGTGGAAGTAGATTCATGTCTTCCAACTCCGTACTTTCAAAAAGATATATCTTCCTGGGCTTCTCTGGTGGCGCAGTGGTTAAGAATCTTCCTGCCAATGCAGGGGACACACGGGTTCGATCCCTGATCTCGGAAGATCCCACATGCTGCGGAGCAACTAAGCCCGTGCGCCACAACTACTGAGCCTGCACTCTAGAGCCCGCGAGCCACAACTACTGAGCCCGTGTGCTGCAACTACTGAAGCCCACGCGCCTAGAGCCCGTGCTCTGCAACAAGAGAAGCCACCGCAGTGAGAAGCCCGTGCACCGCAACAAAGAGTAACCCCAGCTCGCTGCAACTAGAGAAAGCCCGTGTGCAGCAATGAAGACCCAATGCAGCCAAAAATAAAATAAGTAAATAAATTTATAAACTAAAAAAAAAGATGTATCTTCTTAAGTCTGTAACTTTTTAAGTGAGAAAAATAGCCAATTTCTGGATGCAAACATTTATAGTTAGAGAACACAGGGATTTTTTTAGCTCTTCAAATGACTGTCTCCAGAATCATTACATCACATCGCTTAATCTCTGCTGGTTGAGATCTTATTCAAGGTTTATTTTATGAATGCTTTTCTTAGGCTCAACAACTGAGTTCCAAATCAATTCACTCTCAGCTCAACTGCTAACACAGAGTACCTCCAAAGTTTGGATTCTTTCAAGGGCTGCCAAGCCTTGACCTGAACTCTCAGAACATTCTAGTTCCAGAGGCAAGTGGTATTCCACATGTGAATCAGGTAGAATTGAGCTGTGATAACCCTTCCATTTTCCATTTGCATGACAAGTACCAGGAAGCCCTGTAAATATGACCTTGACTCATTTCTGAAGTCCACAAAGAGCACTGCACCCCCCAAACAAATAGAATCCTATGTCCGCTCTACAAACTTTGCTTGCGTTAGGCTTCTTTGATCTCTCCTCCATCCAAGCAAATCCTCTGTGCTCATAAGGAGCTCATCTAAAATTTCTCTTCACCAGCACAGTGTGGAACTCTCTGAGAAGTGTTTTTCGTTTTTTGTTTGTTTGTTTGTTAATTTTTATTTATTTATTTATTTATTTTTGGCTGGGTTGGATCTTCGTTGCTGCGCACTGGCTTTCTCTAGTTGCGGTGAGTGGGGGCTACTCTTTGTTGCACCGCGGTGGCTTCTCTTGTTGCAGAGCATGGGCTCTAGGCATGCGGGCTCAGTAGTTGTGGCTCATGGGCTTAGTTGCTCCGCGGCATGTAGGATCTTCCCGGACCAGGGCTCAAACCCACATGTGTCCCCGGCAATGGCAGGTGGATTCTTAACCACTGCACCACTAGGGAAGTCCAGAAAAAGTTTTTTAAATTAGCAATGATTTCAAGCTATGTAGAAAAATTGGAGTAGATGTCAGGTCCTTGTTAATTTTAAGTTAGGACCGTAATCATCAAGCAACTGCCCAAGGACATCTGGTAGAGGCCCATTTTGTCACCAAGAATTAGGAAGAATACCCTACAAATATCTCAGGTCAGATTCCTTCTGGAGAAAATTTTTTCTCTTTAAGATAGAAAATTTTGGTTCATCCTTTTCCATTCTCACTTTTCTGTAATGCCTTTCAGACTTCGAATTTGTATAGAACTATAAATGTAGGTATCAATATATCACTTTGTGGAAAACTCTTTGAAAGTTTCAAAATAGCTGTATGCTAAGGAAAAACATAATGGAGACAGCCATGACTGCTATTACTTCTGGAACTCCATCTCTTGGTGTATGGCACTAAATGGGCGTACAATTTAGGCCCTGCTATCAAGAAGCTTACAGTCTATTGGAGAGATGGGCTATACACTCCAAAATTTAAGGAATATTGCAAGACAACACAAAAAAGATGACCCATGATAGCATATAAATAAGTAATCTTTTAACGACTGATGCATATTTTTCTAGGGTCCTTGGTCCCCCATAAGAGCATGAGTGGGTTAGCACCATGCCCTTACAGTATTTAGCCAGAAAAGTTACGTTAAACATTATTAGAAAACAGTGTTTCTTTCTTCTGATGTTCATGTCTATGACTTAAACAGGATCATTCTTTGCTTGCCTTTTTAAAGCTTTCCACATGTCTCTTGTCTTTGAGAACAGGATGTGTTGTTATTGCTTTACTTGTTACATTATGCACTGGTGAGATTCAGGAACTCAATAGGGCATCCTCAGAAAATGCAGAGAATGATTTCTGCACCCTCCCACCACCATCCAAAAAAAAAAAAAAAAAAGAATAGTGACATATTTAGAGTACCCACTAATAATGCAAAACAAGGAGTTCTGACGTTTCGTTTTATTGAGTTATAAACAAGAAAACTATTAAATCCTGCTGCCGCCCCATTGATGCGTGTGGATGTGTGAATTCTCTCCATGTGTGTGCTCTGTGTCCTTCAGGGCACCCATGGTGGAGATGAATCACTAAGGTGTGTACTAGTCTGACAATCTTAGAAAGTCTCCAGACTAAAAGTCCAGCCCAGGAAACAGCATTTCATCTAGTTCCTGGTGTACTGCTAATTGATCCGAAACCCTTCATTACTGTCTAGTGCAAAGGGCGAAGTCGAAAGTGGGTATTTAGAAAGTGACTTGACTGAAAACAAGGCAGAGCAAAATGCCAGGCCTTGTGAACTGCAGTTGCTCTGTTCCTGTGTTGTCACACTGGTGCTAAGCTTACGTTTTATTTCAGGTCACTTGGAGAGCCCCACTCATCCTGAATGGAGACATCCTTACCTACGAGATCCGCATGCCTGACCCTCACATCACAATCACCAACGTTACTTCCTCTGTGTTCAGTCACGTTGTTACTCATCTGATTCCTTTCACTAATTATTCTGTCACCATTGTGGCTTGCTCAGGGGGTAATGGGCATCTAGGTGGGTGCACAGAGAGTTTCCCTACCCATGTGACCACGCATCCCGCCCTGCCTCAGGATCTTAGCCCGTTGTCTGTGGTTCCACTAAGTGAATCGTATGTTGGCATTTCTTGGCAGCCACCAACCAGGCCAAACGGACCCAATTTGAGGTAAGAGAAAGTGACGGTGCTTTTGGATTTTGTTACGATCTTATCTCTCTGGGAAGGAATGGAGGAAGAAGGCTTTTCCTCACAGAGGAACATCGAACTAATTCCTTGTTGGATATTCCTCACTCATAACATGTTTTTTATTGAAGTGTAGTTGATTTACAGTGTTGTGTTCATTTCTGCTGTACAGCAGGGTGACTCAGTTATACATATATATATATATATACATTCTATTTATATTATTTTCCCTTGTGGTTTCTCACAGGATATTGAATATAGTTCCCTGTGCTGTACAGTAGGACCTTGTTGTTCATCCATTTTGTATATAATAGATGGCATCTGCTAATCCCAAACCCCCAGTCCATCCCTCCCCCAACCCCCTCCCCCTTGGCAACCACGGGTCTGTTCTCTATGTCTGCCTCACCCATAATTTTCATACAGTTTCATCTTCTGTATCTTGACTTATATGGAACCATAAAAAGATCATCAAGGTAAAAATATCATGATATTGAGGAACTAAAAACCCTTGAAACAACAATCGCTGTTCTCTAATGCTTCTCTGCACAGCCCCTCTCCTGATTTTCAAAGTATATCTTTATTATATGTTAAGCAAGCCTGATGCATGTTCTGAATGACATATTTGCACAAACATGCCTCAAAATTCTAAAGATAACACAATAATTTTTTGGCATGTTATTATTATCTGGAAACTTGTAAAGCATGTGGTCAGGAATATAGATAAGATGAAAGAAAAGAACTGTGATTCTGAAACGGCTTTATAACAACTTGACACTTAGGCAAGACTATGGAGTCGATAATATTATCATTGTTTATAAAGTAGTGATGGTAGAAGCTTTAGGAAATCATTAACTTTATAAGATTTTTGTAATTCTATTTTGTGTGAAACTGGCAATAAAGTTTTGGCAAATCTGATAGAGAAGAAATCTAAATGTTATCATTTTACTGATAGTAGTAAAATGTGAATGTAGCTAATTGTTCCAGTTAGCTACATGGATGACACTTGTGCCAAAAAAAAAAAAAAAAGATTATCTGAAAAAAAGAAAATTAAGATGTTTTCTTTATGTTTACACATACACCCCACACACTTGTACCGTGAGACAACCTGAATTTTGGTAATAACATTAGTTGAGATAATCCTGATCTTTCTGCTTGTCTTTTGCTTTAGGTATGAGCTTCTGAGATGTAAAATCCAGCAACCACTTGCATCAAATCCCCCAGAAGATTTAAATCTGTGGCACAATATTTATTCAGGAACTCAGTGGTTTTATGAAGATAAGGGTCTTAGCAGGTGAGATTACAAAAACTATAAAAACAAATGCTGGCATTTAGTTTGGGGCATGTTGAATAGTTCAAAGAATCTGAGTGTCTTCATTGTGTGAGCCAGTTATCAGTTATGCAATAAAACATGTTTGGTTATTATCTGTGGCATTAATCATCGAGCTGCAACAGTCAGCATGTGTAATATTTGACATCTTAACTGCACGCTTCAGATAAGCCTTTTGAAGTCAAGTTTGTAGGTGTTTGAGCCTTAGCCTCTTGCCTTTGTCACAGCTCTAGCCAGACACGTAATGGCGAAATCTGGAAATGTTGAACGTGTTCAAAACTGGGGAAAGTTTGGGCCACTTGTAAAATGCTTGCTTTCCCAGGAAATAATTTGCTATAAATCATTGATTCAATTCACAAAAATTATTTAGTTAACAGGCTTGGGACTCGAAAGAATTCAATCTGGAGTTCGAAGAGATCAAGAAATGGGCAAATAGGCAATGCCAGAAAAGAGTACCCCATGGGAGAGTAAGGAGGCGTGGGTTTGGTTTCATCCTGTGCTGGAGGACTAGCTTTGTGGCCTTAGGGGAGTCACTTAACTTCTCTGGGCTTCACTTTTGTTGTCTATAAAATGAGGAGATTGGATGGGGTTAAGTGAAGTCTAAACCTTCATGAATCAAGCAATGTAATCAAATTTCAAAAAATCACAAGTATTATTTTAGGAAAAGTTTTAAGACATATTGCTCAATGACTTTTCTATCAGGTGGGTTATGCTTCTAGACTCACACTGACTAGCCCTACTCTGAACTCTGTTTACAATCTGGTCTTGTCTCCCCTCTTCCTCTGCTGGGCCTCTGTGCTTCAGCCATGTTAGTATTGCGTTTGGCACCTCTAACAGGCAACACCCACCCCTCAACTTCTCCCCATACCTGCCATTTCCCTCTGTCTACCATCCTTCAAGTCTTGGCCTGGAAGTTTCCCAGAGCACCCTCTTTCTGGTCTGAATCAGCTGCTTCCTTAATGTATTTCCATAGCACACCGCTTACAAATCACTATTGTCTTTGTACTGACCTGGCCACTTGTCTGGATACCCCATTTTACTGTCATATCGACCATGAGCAAGGCCTTGTCTTCATGACTTCTGTATCACAATCCCCACCGTAGTGCCTGGCACACAGTGGGTGTGCCAATAGATGCTAAATGAAAGAATACTTTTAGTAATGTGTAAAGGATTGGGTATTCATTGCTCTGTGCCTTAGGAATATTAACTGTGATGTTCTTATCTTTGGGGAATGAAGAAAACTAAGGAAAATCCTCCTGTCCATCTGAAAGGGTCCTAGTGGGAAAACATTACAGATATGGTGAGGTTCTGAAGAGAGGCCGCATGTAAATCTAAGGAAACAATAGAATGAACCATATAAAATTGCCATTTTTGTAAGCTAAAAAGGATCCATTACTAGCATATCCTTTTGGTTCAATCTAAATTATCATGGTCCCTAGACTCTTCTCCACTATTTTCAATTCATTAGTTACTTAATCCAGCATTGCTATATAATGATGACTTCAGTTGAAGAAATTCATTTTATTCAGCAATTTCTTTTTGTTTACTATATGCTGACAGGCATTGTGATAAGGAAAAAAAGATGAATAGCATAGCCCTTGCCCTCAAAGAGCTCACAGTCTAGTGGAGAAAACCACACTCATACACACACACACACACACACACACACACACACACTCATACATGTATTAATTACTATCATCACAGTTAACTACAGATACACCATCACTACCTAGGGAAATCATATGGAAAAGTAACTTTCTATGATCTGTGAACTCTTAAGTGCCCGAAATATAGCAATTTCCAAAATAAAGAGGACTTGACTATCTAACATTACTGAATCTAACTTTTAACCATGAGGTAGTTGGCAGAAAAACAGAATAAGTCTCAGAAAGTTAATTTTGTCTCTTCATAGAAGCAATGAAAACTTATTAAGGAATTAGGACCAAGGCCAAAATTTTATTATTGAATTTTTAATGATGCTTGTAAGGATTTTTAATAAGTCCAAATCGAAGATGTAAGGAAAGAAATTAAGTTAAATCCCCACAAATTAGATTGAAACATAAGTTGACATAAATATACTGATGGCAGCTGCTTCTAGAAAGGAAGTATACATATAACAAAATGTGCTGGGGTGATATTTTGACTAGCCTCATAAAACTAAATCTCAAGAGATTTTTTTTTCTGCTAGCACTAGCAAAGATTTTTTTCAACTATTCAGATAAACCACTTTGTCCCATGTAACCAGCTTGTGAAAAAAACAAAACAAAATAAAATAAAACAAAAACAAACAAAAAAACCCCCACAATATGCATTTCTTTATGTTTTTTATTTTTTGGCTGCATCACGCAGCATGTGGGATCTTAGTTCCCCGACCAGGGATCGAACCCACGCCCCCTGCATTGGAAGCGTGGAGTCTTTACCACTGCACTGCCAGGGAAGTCCCTGCATTTCTTTCTAATATTCAAAGTGAATGGCATGAGTCTTTATATTGTGAAAAAAAATTTTCTAGACATCTACGTTTTGTAAGTCCAAAAGACTAGGGGCCCCTCCAGCCCAAGGGGACTTGTCTCACAAATCTGAGAGAAAACTGGAAATTAGACCACCTGTGGGTGCTATGTGCTGTGCCAGTGTTTTTGTTCAAAAGAAGCGATCTTGTCTGGAAGGTGCAGTCAGCACCCACTTTTACTTCTGGCAGCCAGGCTTGCTGCCCCTGCTGTAGAGGGAAGAATGGGAGCAGTCAGCTTACCTTCCTGCACACCTGGGTTACAGCCCCTTAATGAGCCTCCTCTTTGACATATTTTGTCTTATTGACGTATTTGTTTGACTGACTATTTGTGGGTTTCTTTTGGGGGGGAGGGCGGGGGAGGATGGTCATTGAATTCTGATGTCTTTAGGAAAAGTATTTAATTTCCTATTCTTCCCAGACTCACCATTTCTTATTTCCTTCATAACTTACATCTACATAAACAAAGGAACCATTGAAGGGGTTCTGCCCATCTTGATCTGATCTCACCAATAGCTACAGCTAGAATCAGTTTTTTAAATGGTACTTCTCTTGATATAAAAAGCAAAATTAACTTAAGTTTCACTGGGCATCCCTTTATGAATACATTTGTGAGAGTAAGTATAAATTGAAGTCAGTTTCCTTGGGCAAGCAGTCTCTTCTGGTTAGCTGTATGTTTCTAATATATATAGAAAACACACCACTTTCATCTCAAATGTTATTATGTTCTGAAATTCAGATCATTCTAGTCACCATTTTTTCCTTTATAGCTCCATGTACCAAGTAAAATAGTGAGCTCATTATCCAGATAATTTAGTTTCAACAAAAATACTTCTGTTTTTTATGAATATCTTTGGTAAGGGATGATTTGGTCTGAGTTACCCATCTAGTTGCCTAATTATTGAATTTTGCTCTGTCTGTGTAGACACAAACTCAGTGTAACTGTGGGTTTATACTACTTGTCAGTTTCTAACTTTTCTTCCTTAATCATTCTGTGCAAAGTGGCCAAGTTATGATTGTTAGGGGAACCATAACTTTGGGTTTCCTGACATTTTTATCAATTGGAAAATCTGGAAAATGTGCTGTTGTCATCTGATGCTGCTGTGGTGAGTCAGACTGGGTTTAACAAAAGGGTAGCGACCTTCATTTTAAGCATCAATCCACGCTTAGGATTTTCAGGATCTCACTGTGCCTTGGTTCCTGGGTGATCAGATAAAACTACTGCAAACACAGTGATGGCATGAGCGCCTCTCTGTTCTGGATCTGACAAAGGAAGAACAAGCTATGAGAAATAATAGGCTCTATTTTAAGGAAAATGTTGACTTGTAGATTATAATAACTTAGCTGCCATTGAGTTTATGAAGGGAGGCATGTTCTCACTCCTTTTCCTTTCAATTATTTATGAACTCCTACAAGTATTTCTTTATCAGTGACAGTCTGGAAAGAGACTTTCATTTGAGTTCTCAAGAATCCTCTAATTGTATTATCTTTAAATGAAAGCATTCAAAATTCATAGACCTTCATCTGGTTTTCAAAGAACGGTTGGACTTGACTCTTTTCAAGTTTAAATGCTTAAGATAAATATACTATAAAATCTAAGTTTGAGCCTTACTGACATAGATTCTGATTTTTTAACCTACAAAAATGAAATGTTTCAAACCCTGAAAGAGGACATAGTTTCTGGGGAATGATATTCAAAAGAGTGTGACATTCATTCCCCTTCTTTGTAATGAGATTAAATGTGCACAAGTAACATTCTCTGCTTTGTTAATAGGGAAAGACTGGGTCAGCTCCATGACACATGTTCTCCTATAACATAAACATGTTCAAGTTGTAGCTGTTAAGTAAAGAAATTAACTTCATAAACATGGAGGGTGAGTTAGAAGGAAGGCCTTCTTCCATGACCACCAATGTGAAGTAGAGCCTGTTATTTTCTTGCTTAATACCATAATGTGAGTAAAAGTTAGGTCTAGAAATGAAAGCCAACTTCTGTCAACATTGGTGTACCATTTCCTAGCAAAGTACTTAATTCGAAATGAGCAACAATATATCTGTTTCACATTTAACATGGTAGAGTCACAGTGCTCTTTTTTCATTGCTCTAAATTTACTTCATGCTGTCCTTTTCTAAGTGTCATCATATGAAAACTTACCTCAAAAAAGAAAATGAACCTCTAAATCTGGGAGGATGCATTTTTTCATAGGAGGTTTCATTGCCTAATTTTTCTTCAAAAAAAAAAAAAGAAAGAAATCTAATTTATTTGTTTGCATTTCTTTCTCATGTTGATGATATAGTAGAACAAAGACAGAAATCACAGCAAAGTTATTTTAGGTGCCACATTCTGGTAGCATAAGTACAGATAGCTACAGAAATAGACAGCTGCAACTTTCACTCACAATATAAGAAGTATCATAAGAACTTTCAACGGTGATTGATCATCTTTACTCTTCAGTTTGCAAAAGCAAAAATTTTCAGCAGAATTTTTAGGAAAAAAAAAGTCTTTCAGCAACAAATAAGTGAGGAAAAGAAAAGGTATCCACCATCAATGGAAAATCTAAACAATTACAGATTTAAGCAGTGGGAACAGTGTTGCATTTTTGTTTGCCTATTTATTTATTCCCACAAAAGGATTTGAGGGTGTAAGGAACAGTATGCTATCAGAGGTTTCTCAAATCCTCTGGTGTATAATGTTGTACTCAAGCATGTGTTGGATTGTGGTGGATATGAAGAAGAGTTAGTAGAAGGAGGAACTGAATAGCCTGCATTTTCGGAAGCATGATTTATATTGGTGACGGTATTGACACATGAATTCTGTTAGGACATCAATAAAGTTGACACATTTTTAATTCTGATGAAAATAACCTGAGGCATTCTGTAGCTGCACTGAAGAATTGGTTTTATTGGTTCCCCAAACACATCAGACCCTTTCAAAGTACAAGCCTTCCACACATTTTGCCCTGAATAATGCTTCTTACTGGCTAAATTAATGTCTCCACTGGCCAAATTACTGTTTGTCATCAATACCTAGCCCAAATGTTATCTCCTCTGTGAAGACTTCCTGACTAGATTAGGTTAAATTAGATGCTGTGATGTATGTGGAAAGAAAAAGGAATAAATGAATATATGTTTTAGAGGTTCTCATTGAAAAACATTTATCTGTAAATATGTATATAAGTATACACATGTACACACACACACACATACATACACACATACACATACTCCAGTAGGACAGACATTACATTCACTATGTTTAGTATCTGGCATGTTGTTAGTGCTAATAAATATTTTTTGAATGAATGAATGAAGTAATGGTGTATCAAACATAAAAGAGCAATATAATTTGTAAGAAAAAAACATCTTTCTAAGTTTCAGTAAGGATCATTTCTCTATTGGACAGGTAGATTTTCGTGACACTAGCCAACCAAATTATATGTGACCTGAAAGTTATGAGACTGAATGCTTTAGGAACTATGAAGTAGCCATTCATTTATTTATAAAATCATCTAGCCAATAAACAAACAGATTAAAAACTTTATCATCTAAACAGAATCTAGTTTTCTAATTCGAGTAATAACAACTGAACCTTGAAATGAGTCTCGTTCCATAAATAAGATTTTAATATATATGATCTTTTACAAGGAAGAAATACCAGAGTCATGTCTGTTACACAACAAATTTACCATTTGCTGTGTGTGGATGAAAGGAGGGGCTGGAGAACGGTCTCAAAAAAATTAATCAGTTAGGGGATAACTATTGTAACAGCCTCGTATTCCTAAATGGACCTTCAAACAGTTGGTTTTACTGGTTACAGCATAGACTTAACATAAGTTTTCATTCACTTAGCAGATTTCAAAAGCTATATCTTACAGGGTTTGAAATGGTACATTTTTCAAAATATACCCAAGAAACACAATTAGTATTTAGGGAAGATATTGACTGATATACATATGTTTTACATGATTTCAACTGATGGAGCATTTTTCTCTTAAAAGTATTTTATTATTAACTAAATGGAATGTCCCATCTGATATCAACACCGAAGTCTACCTAAAAAACAATATACCTAGAGCAGATGAACAAAATACGTTAAGCAAACGAATATTTTCTTTTTTGACATGAATTGGTAAAATATATACCGACCCATGTAGTCAGACTTATATATACTTACTGACAAAGATTAGGTTTCAGATGTCATGAAAACAGTACATTTTAGTTCATTTAAGGGAGTTCAAGATCCTATTCCTTAAAATTTTAACTTAACCGTGAAAATTAAAGAAAATGCAAAAAACAAATGTATGACATCAAATGAAATGCCTACTGATTTCTCAATTCAATAAAATAATAGTCAATAGTGGAAAGAATTTAATATTAGAAATGAATAAACCAGAGGCCCACCTAATCCTCCTAACTAGCTGTGCGACTTTAGGCAAAGCCCCTTAACTTCTCTGGGTCTCAGGTTTCTTATCTGTAAAATGTAGCAGGTATTTCATTATTTAAAGCAGATAAACTCTAAAGTCATCTTTCACTCTAAAATGTTAATATTACAGTCAGCCCTCTGCATCTGCAGATTTTGTATCCATGAGTCAACCAACTGTGAGTCAAAAATATTGGGGAAAAAAATTCCAGGAACTTTCAAAAAGTCAAATTTAAATTTGCTACATGCCTGCGACTATTTACATAGCATTTACATTGTGATTTCACCTATTACATAGCATTTACATGATATTAGATATTATAAGTAATCTAGAGGTGATTTAAAGTACAGAAAATGTGCATAGGTTATATGCAAATACGATGCCATTTTATATAAGGGAATTGAGCATCCTCAAATCTTGGTACCCACGGGGTCCTGGAACCAATCCCCTCGCAGATACCAAGGGGCAACTGTACTTTAAAAATGGACATTCCGGTTATATGTATTTATGTGGCCTAAATTTCTTCTATGCAGACATAAATTGTATCATTTCACCATACCTAAACTATGATGAAATAGCTTAAAGTATCACAGTAAGAACTAAGGCCCCATGGAACTTATTTACAATTCACCATTTCAGGGCTGCCTGATGTTTTTAATTCCACTTGTATAAAGAACCACAAAAATGGTATCACTTTAAAGCCATAAAGGTTACTAAATTTATCACAGAGTAAATATGTGGAAGAAAAATTCAAATATTGCAGGAGAGATTAGGCATCCAGACTCTAGCTAAATTTCTTTTAAGCCATTTTGGGAAGTAAAACACAATTAAAAGTATTTTACCCAGGGAGAGAGCTAATGAAGCCAGGGTCACTGGTTCAGTTCCCATGTGAGCCATTAGCTGTGTTTCATTTGACTGTCACACACTTGCTACCCTCTTAACCCCGACTCACCATCCTTCACAATCATACTAGTGGTCACAAAGGAAATTTGGCGAGACTGTTTAGATGCGGAAGCCAAAATCTCTCCCCTTTGCCAGAAAAATAACTCAAAGGTCAAGCCTCAGTGATATGACCTCATCCAACTATAGATGGATCAGCTGACCATTGTGTTTGTTATTATTTTTATCATCATCACCATCATTACGATGCTGGCAGCATAGCATAATGGTTAAAAGAGGAGGCTCTGGAATCAGACTGTCTAGGTTTGAGTCTTTACTCTCCCACTTACTAGTTCAATGACTTGGACAAGTGCTTTTAACTCCTTAGGCCTTATTTTCCTCATTTTCAATGCAGGTATTATAATAGTATGGTGAAGAATGAATGAGTTAATCATATAGAAAATTCCTGACACATATTAAGTACTCAGTAAATACTGTTATTATCTTTCAGTTGTCATTGTCATGTAGACTATTTAGCACTTTCTAGAAAGCATATGTATGAGTTTCCTAGGGCTGTTGTAAACTAACTGAGTGGCTTCAAACTACAGAAATGTATTCTCTTACAGCTCTAGAAGTTGAAAGTCCAGAATCAAAGTACTGTCAGGACTGTGTTTCCTCCAAAGCCTCTAGAAAACAATCATTCTTTGCCTCTTCCAACTTCTGGTGGCCAAAGTTGTTCCTTGGTTTATGGCAGCATAACGCCAATTTCTGCCCCCAACTCCTCATAGATATCTTCTCCCTGTGTGTGTCTGTGTCTCTGTAACAAAATTTCCCTCTCCTTTCTTTTATAAAGATATCAGTCCTTTGGATTTAGGCCTGGCCCATATCCAGTATAAACTCATGCTAACTTGATTACACCTATTTCCAAATAAGGTCACGTTCACAGGGACCTAGGGGTTAGGACTTAAACATACCTTTCAGGGGGACACAATTCAACCCACTATAGCATCAAAACCAAAAGAAAAGAAAGAAAGACACAAGGAGAGGGGGTAAAGCAGAGAGAGGTAGAAGATCTGTTGCTAGTAGTTATTTGGGGGAAATAGAAAATAAATAGCTTCAAGGAAATCACTAATTCTTTACCTATAGCTACAATAAGCAGAGCATCATCCTAAATGAGCCCTGCAAAAATACCTTTGGGTCATGAGTGAGAAACAAGGTAAGGCATGCAGACCTCTTCTACATGGGTGGTGGCAAAATGCTGTAAAACTCCTGACATAATTTTGGCTAAGTTATTTAACACAGTCCTGCAAACGGCACCCTCCCTCTGTTGTCATGACTATTAAGTTGTGACTTACTGAGACAAATTCCCTGGGCCCTGCACTGGATGTGAGGCATCCTTGATCTATTAAAACCCAAAGAAGGTGATGACCTGAGACTAGTGTTTTCCCTGAGGACTGGATGCCCCACAGGGAGGGTCATGTGTTGTACAATGTGTTTAAGCAAGTTCTCATTCTAAGCTGTTGTCCAGTCAAAGCTTGACTGTGTCTGTAAATAGGATTTTCCTCCCCAGGCAGTCTGACCCAGAAAAGAAAGCCTGATAAGTCTTCTGCCCAAAAGAGCCAAAAAGGATGAGGAATCGGTGGCTTTAGCCCATCACTGATTTAATATATGGCATCACCATGATGTCACCATGTCCAGTTTTCTCCTCCCAAAAAGCAGTGCTCAGTTTCCACTATATTGACTCAAGTAAATATGTTCTCACAATGGCAAAATACAGCTCACCATAGCAAAACCCTCAGTGGGAGAATGCTGTATACTTGGCCACAGTTTTAGGATTTAATTTAGGGGTTTATCTCTCGGCCAATGAGATTATGAGAAAGAAGCACAAGTATAGGAAGAAAATGGTGATGAGGGATTCTGATATTTGAAAATGGATGAGTTTCCCAAAAGAAGAACATAAAGCTCACTGGATCAAATTCAGATAGAAAGCTGGCAGGTTACCAGATGTGTAATTGCATCTTGAATTGAGCTATAATCCTCAGCACTTCTGAAAACAATAAGGATGAGCAAAACGATAAAGCACATTTGTTTTAAATAGCAGTATTTGCTTAGCATTGCTAATAACATATTTTCTTAACACTCTGGTTAAGGCTTGAGACTTACAAAAATAATGCTACCTTTTTTTGTGCAGGGAAGAAAAAAGAAAATGTATTGGGGGGAGAAAATGGTGCATCCTATGGGGAAAATCTGTATTTTGTGAGGAAAAGAAAATGTGTTTGCTTTCCGGAAAGATAATTTTATATATGTATTTTTTAAAAACAACCTTTTAGGTTTACAACGTATGCGTATAAGGTCTTTGTACACAACAGTGTGGGTTTTACACCAAGTCAAGAAGCAACTGTGACCACGTTAGCCGGGCTTCCGGAGAGAGGAGCTAACCTCACTGCGATTGTTCTCAACCACACGGCCATAGACGTGAGATGGGCTAAACCAAGTAAGTCAGCTTCTTACATCTTTATACCCCTTTCCCATATTCGTAACAAAATGAATTTCAAATGGACACATTAAAAAATGACAGAAACAGAAAGCCAAGTTCCCTGTGCTATTCCTCCTCAAAGGAAGTTCTCTCTCCTACTTGTCCATCCTTCTTGGGCCTTCCCTTCCTCCTTCCATTCCTTTTGGATGGGGAATGTAGTTTTTGTCACACCAGTTGGGATAGAAATGTCCATATACTAATTTGATAGCGATATAATATTGTGCACTTTCCTGCAGAGAGCTCTGCCCCCATCTCATAATTCATCACTTATCAGCAAGATCCATTTACTAGGATTGCAGAAGTATGATGGTTTTTTTCCAAGTGAATTGTCTTCAGCACTGGTAACAGCCAGAATTCCAGCTTGATACAGGAAAAGGAAGCCTGGCCACTATCACTGGACTTGCCACCATCACTGTTATTGCTTCAATAACACTGCGGTTCACCCTGGGCGCATTCAGAACACAACTTTATAGGCAGTTAGAAGAGCTCACACATGGATATAATTTGTTCCTGCAACTTTAGAAACCACAATAACTGAAATTTCAGATCTGGTTGGTCAGTAGAGTAGCATTTCCCAGCTGATCTGTTAATTTGTAGTGATCCATTATCACAATCAGAAAAAAACAAGACTGACTGTATCATGGAACTATGTATTGTAATCCTTCTTAGAAGGATCACTTGAGATCTGGCAAATAGTTGAATCAAAACTTGCTAGACTATTACCAAATACTGAGAAATATCTGATTTGGAAATCCCCAATGAAAATATTCGTTTTGTAAAAGTAAACTGTATCTACTAGGATAATCATCTACTAGTACATAAAAAGATGTAAAATGACTCCAGCTTGGGCAATCATAACCTTCTGATTTTGATTTTGTTATAGCCTAAGACGAGAAGTGATTCCTATTTCATTTAGAACATCTTGAGTGAATTTGCCCCTGTTCTATCAGTTGTTGATTAAAACCAGTGTTAGGTGACATTAATTGTAAATTAAAATTAGTACTGGTTATTTCGATCTACATTGCCACTAAATAAGCCATTTTTACCAAAAGACTATCGCTCTAGGGTTTTTGTAAGGTTGCAGATTTCTAATGACCTGTGTCACCTCTACTGGGATCTCTTAAACCATTTACATGGAAGAACATAAGTTAATTGATGCTTATGACTACCTTCTGAGACACCTCTGGGAAAAAAGAAAAAGTTTTTATCTGGAGATGGATTTTTATGTATAATATATTTTCACTCATCTCCCTCTTTCTATTTCGCCCTCAATACCTGATTCATCTTAAAAACCTACTTAGAAAGGTGGACGCCCTCCCCACTTCTGACATTTGAATACTTCTGTTAAGATCCGGCAGCTGAATTATCACCAGTATAGGTCCTTTATGTTATAATTGCATGCCTGAAGTAAGCGTGCTTATAAAAACTGACAAACCTAATAGATCTGAAGCAGCTCACTGAAGTTTCATTACCTTGGTAAGCTGAACCTCTGACCTTCAGGATGTAGGTAATGCAATCTGCTATTATTTCCATTCATACCTTAGAAATTTTTCAGATAACTATTTGTGAGCACAAAGGTTAACTCTCCAAAGAGGGTCAGCTCTGTGAAAGTGTGTTGCATTATCATTTTCTTCCTTCCTGCAACCTGCTATCCTAAGTAAATTAACTAGTCACTCCACTGTGAAAGGGCCACCTCTTTTTTGCAAGTTTAATTTCAATTGTTTTCTTGATTTGTAGGATAAAATTGGACCTAACACGCTAAAAGGCACAAAACTATAGGTTGAAAGTCATGAATAAGCTTATGAATATTTGCTTATTAAAAACCATAAAATATATTCTTAAAAACATATTCTTTCTTAACTATGACCCTCCACATGGGCACACCATTTGGATAGCAAAATATCTCTGGTAAATTTTTACCAATCACAGATTAACAGAGATAGGTATTAAAGTTTTAGAAGCACCCATTTTAAGTGTTTGCATCTCTGTGTTGATATCATGTGAGGAAAAAGCATCCCTGCATCTGTTCAGTTCATTTTTACGGCAAATATTACAAACTGGCAGCACATGGACCATATTTACTCCCATCCTCCATGCATTGTTTTGCCAGCAGCATTTGAAAAAAAATATTTTTTGCTAACATTTAACCATTAGAAGATTTCACATAAAGATGATGATTTTGGATTGATCTGAAAAACCCAATGATTGGGTGAAACTGTTCCCACATTGCTGAAGGGAAAATAATCAGCTGGCACTGGTTTCCCCTTTACACAGCCTGCACCCTCCCTGTCTTCCTGGTCCCTATATAGACATGAGGTTCTTATCCCTGCTTTCCATAATAAAAGATAATAGTTCAACCTAAGTGAAATACCATGAAGATAAATGCTATTAGTGGGGGAAAATCCCACTTGTATAAGAAAAGATACAAAAATACCTTCACTTAAATTGTTTATGCAGCCCTAGGAGTTAGAAACTGGCACTTAATAATTTACCACAAATTACAGTTAGTAGCACTTCTCACACTCAGACTCCGAGCTCAAGCATCCCATTTTCGACTGTTTCTCCTGCATTTGGCCTTAATGGTTATTAGCACTTTGTCAAGGGTGATTTAGTGAGATCCTTCCCATTTTGACTGCTCACTCTAAAATAAATGGTGAAAAATGCCTACGAGGGAAGGGGGTAGGAAGGCAGGGCTCCTTCTGAGGTCTCCTCGCTAACGAGGTCATTGACAGCTGGAAAAGAGCAAGAAAACACTGGAGGTGGTGAGAGAGGAAGGAACTGAAAAAGAAGAAATGGAAAAAATCATCCAAGGGCTGTCCACGTGACCATCTGTCAAGAGCTCCCCCTGACCTTCAGACGTTCACATCCTATATCATATCATCCTCCTTGTCCGTCTCTCCCCTTCCTCTTTTGCTTCCATCTTTTCTCTTTCTCTTTTCCTCTTCTACTTTCCTCCCTCCCTTTCGTTTCCTTTCCTTTCCTTCTTCCTTCCAGGAACATTCTTTTCTGACTTTTTTGTCCTGGGCCCTGGTACTACAAAGACTAATGACGTAACTCCTGTATTATAATATCTCACTGAACTCTCCAGAAAATGTGTAAAGTATGAAGGCATCACCATTAAAAAAATTTAAATCCATATAAAATTTAAATCCACATAAACTTAAATCCACGTAAAAACATCTGCCTCATCTTGCTCTCTTAACCAGAAACCACTAGATTTTGTAGCTAGAAGAATTTTTGACTTGTCGGAACTTACCTTGTTCGGGTGGCAATACATATACATCATTCCAAATCTCACCTCTTTTGAAAGCACCCACCATCATTGGCTCACCTTGTCCCTCTGCTTCCCCTCCCATCGCTCCAGCTACCAAAGCAAATAGACTGGATGCGCCTTTTCCACTGGCTTTCTGCGCGTTCACTTGTGCACCTTCTGTAATCTGACCTTCTTCCCTTGCATTCTACTGATTTGGTCATCTTGAAATCATTCTCATAATGACCCAATCCAATGCTCTCTTGTTAGTGCCATCCTATTCTGCTTCTCTATGGTAGTGGGTCCATAAATGACCCTTCCTTACTCAAATGCCCTCTCCTGTGTCACCAGCTACTCTTGTTCTCATCCCCTAAAAACTTTTTTTTTAAGTTTTTACAGTTTTATTGAGAAATAATTGACATACACCACTGAATAAGTTTAAGGTATACAGCATGATGGTTTGATTTACATGTATTATAAAATGATTACCACAATAAGTTTAGTTCTCATCCATCATCTCATATAAATATAGTAAAAAGTAAATTTTTTTCCTTAGGATGAGAACTTTTAAGACCTGCTCTCTTAACAATTTTCCTATATATTATACAGCGTTTATAACAATTTTCCTATATATTAAACTATCATCATCATGGTGTATGTTGCATCCCTAGTACTTATTTTTTTTAATTTTAATTTATTTTTTTATACAGCAGGTTCTTATCTATTTTATATGTATTAGTGTGTATATGTCAATCCCAATCTCCCAGTTCATCCCACCTGCCCCCGCCAGAGACTTTCTCAAAGTTCCTCCTGAGTATTTTTCACCCTCTAACTCTCTTGTTGGTGATTCCATCTATCTCAGTGTTTTAAATTCTCCTAACTAGAAAAGTGGCAAAACTCTGTGAAACCATATGAAGGAATAATTTTTAAAATAGGCTTTGGAATCAGGGAAACTTATGTTTGACTCCCAGTTGCATTATTTCCTAACGCTATGACCTAAAACAAGCCACTTAACTTCACTATTTCCTAGTTTCCTAATTCAGAATATGGAGATAATAATAATAACTGCCTTAAAATATGATGATAAAGATGAAATAATATATGTTTAGCACTTAGTAATCATTTAGTATTGGTATAGAGTATTGTTCTCTCCCTAAAATGTTTACAGTGCTTTCAGCAGCATTTTACCAAAAAACTTTGGGAGCCATTTCTTTTGTTTGCTTGCTTTGGGTTTTGTTTTGTTTTATGTTAATCATTTAGAGTCATTTTTTTTCCAAAACAAACTACTTTATATAGATGTATAGTCGATTTACAATGTTGTATTAGTTTCAGGTGTACAGCAACGTGATTCAGATAGATAGATACATAGATACATAGGTAGATAGATAGATTCTTTTTCAGATTCTTTTTCATTGTAGGTTATTAGTGAAGCCATTTCTAATAAAAAAAATGGGACATAATTTTGCAAAGCATTCGGGTAAAAGCATGTCAAGAGTAAGCTGAAGATGGATAAAGACCAAATCTCACTTTATAATTACCTGACTTGGGTAGAAGGTAGAACTACTAACCACTGCTAACTCCCCTTTTCCTTTTAGTGGTGGTGCCGCATGTCCACCAATCTAGACTACCTTTACTAGCCTCCTTTGCAATTAGTTGTGGCCATGTGACTGTGTTTCTGCCAACAGAATGTGAAAAGAAATATGAATCTTTTGGGGTCATAACCACAAAACACTAGGTACATGCCTATCTGTTCTCTCTTCATCCTCTCCCTAGACTAGACTGTGGATGCTGCAGTGTTCTCAGTTTCAACTCTGCAGGCATGGCCAACACCTTAAGAGATCCAAAGCCACATAAGAGAAAGAACCTGGGTTCTTGAATGACCACACAGAGCACAATCTGATTCACATACTTTGAAGCTATTGTGTGAGATACAGATTAACATTTATTGTATTTAAGTCACTTTATTTAAGGGCTTCTTGGTTACAGTAGCTTAGCTAACTAACTCTGTCCCTGTTTGCCCATATCAGTTCACTTTAAGAGCAGGAATGATCTGTCCTCTTTCCATGGCCAAATATAGAATGATGAATAATTAACACATTTCATACACATTTCCTTTAAATACAGTTTTCTCTGGAAGGTTATTGATTGAAAGGAGCTGGAACACAATGAGAGGCTAAAGGAGCTGGGGGCAGGGTGGGTTCCAAAATACAAGTATTTGTTTTAGTTGCATAAACTAGATAGAAGGCATCTGATATCTTGCTGGGAAAAATAAGGAGCCTGGCTTGGATCATAGCTCAAGAGACTTTACCCACTTCTTTATGTGAGCAGTTTTACCCTCAGGCAGAGTAAAAATTTTCTTAAGAAGTAGTTGTGATAAGTTCAAGTTTTCCAAGAAGTGCTTAGTTGATGACACACAGCTCTGCACAATAGAACTTGGGGAACTGGACTCTAATCTGAGAATCTGTGAGCAAGAAAAACACTTCTATTATAAAATAGCCTTAATACGGTCCTTCCAAGTTTCTATATTGGAACAAAGTTACCACCCACTGAGCCTGCTGAAGAATTCAATCCTAGACAAATCAATTAGGAGACCTATTACATGGAATGGTTTACTGTAATTGCTCTAGATCAGGGCCACAAACTATTTTGTAAAGGCCCAGAGAGTAAATACTTTAGGTTTTGCAGGCAATATACATTCTCTGTTGTAACTACTCAACTTTGCCATTGTGGCATAAAAACAGCAATAGATAACTCTTATGGGCACTGAGACTTGTTTTTAACGTGTCATGAAACACTATTATTCTTTTGATTTTTTTCCCAACAATTTAAAAGTGTAAAAACCATTCTTAGCTCACAGTTTATATACAAAGAGGTGGCAGGCCAGATTTGGCCAACTGGACAGATTTTACTCATGATAAAATCATGAGTTTGTTGACCCCTGATCTAGATGATAAAGATCTAGAGGACGTAACTGATATTGATAACAATCTCTAAAAATAATCCAACAGCATATACAGAGTGTAATCCTTTTGCAAGAGGACTTTCAACCAGCCCATCTAATAACTGTTTTAAATTATTTGGAAATCCATTACCAAGGAGAGGGGCTTGTTCTAGATTTGAGAATTTTCTATGCCTAAGACCACATTTCTGACCTGTACATGGAGAGCACCAGCAAAAATGTCATTTAGTAGCAAAGATTTTATCCAAAGTTTATAACCCTCTTCTTCAACTCACTGAGGTTGACCTGATATGCTACAGTTAGAGCAATACCTACTTATAAATGTCTGTGGTCTATAAAATATGGGTTACTGAGAACAGGATTAGAATACCTGAGAAATATTTCCCAATGTACATGTATTTACCATAATCTCATAGGAAATCCTCATACCATCCTGCTGCTTCAAACACAAGTTAGTATTCAGAGCTTAACTCCAAAGTATATGTATAACTCTACAGATATTCACACTTTAATTTTGAAGTAAACCCGGTGGCCACAAAAACACTTCAAACTCAAGAAGTCTCAAGTGAAACAATACCTTTCAAATCCTCCATCCCATAATTACTCCTATGTTTTCATCTTGATTCCTAGGATTCACACAAGACCCAAGACCAAAACTCGGACTTTTATCTATATCTCTTCCTTATCGTTTTCTAAACTGTCCTGGGTCATTTAAGGACCTTGGCTCTTTCCATGCAGTGCATCCACATTCCTTCAAGCCTTGAGGTCCTTCTCTTGCTGGGAAAACTAGAGACAATCAGAGATGATCAATTGGTCTTTAACACCTCAGTCCAAAAATGGCACAAACTGGCCACGTGACCTCACCCAGATGCAAGGAGCCCAGGAAACGTAGTCTACCTATTTGACAAGAAGAGAGACACATGGGTATCAGTGAGTGCTAGGGATTTTTACCACAACTTTTCTGTAGTGATTTTTAAAGTTTAATTGCTATTTAGCCTGTTAATGCTGCTAGTAGTTAGTGATGTCTTTATTTTTCTGTGTCTCTCTATTTTATGTATGATCAAGAATTTAGTGTAGTGTTACTTTCCTTGCCCTTCTCACCTGCCACTTTCAATGTTTGGTTTATAAATTATTATATAATCATTTTACATAATTAACTTCTCTAGTTTTGATATTTTATCATCAATTCTTAAACTTCCCTAATCTTAAGTTCTGGATCTTGATTCATCTTTTTGTCTTCTAGATAACATCATTGGAAATTTTTTATAATTAAAGTTAAATAAGTTAAATAAATGAGCTATATATTCTCTTAACTTCTGCCTAAATAAGAACATTTGTCTGTTGTCCTTGCACATTCTCTTAATTTTTACCTATATAAGAAAATCTTTCTGCTGTATTTGCACATAAATAATGACTTAGCTGTGTATGAATTCTTGGATCAAAATATTTTCCCTCAAAACTTCTTGAAATTTTTCCATTGTCTTCCAAATTTGTTGTTCCAGAGAAGTCTGAAACTTGCCTGATTTTTTTTTCTCCTTTGTAGATGATATTTTAATTTTTAGTTTATTTGAGAAATGTCATAATGATCCATGATATGCCTGTGTTTGGATATATTGCCATTATTTTAGCCAAAACTATATTAATCTATTCAATTTATAGACATAAACCTTCATTTTGGGTCAGGTTTTATGGGATATTTTATATCCATGATTATTTATTCCATTTATTTGTCAAGTTAATTAAATTTTTTTCATTCTCTGTTCTCAATATCTATAATTTTGACATTCACTGATTTCTTCTTAGTCATTTTCCTCTTTCTTTTCTTCCTGTCCTACATTTTTAACTCTGTCCTTTTCTGCTTTCAATGTAGATTTTAATTCTGCCATTGGTTTTTATGTTTCCTTACTTTCCTTTCTTATTTAAGAAGGTCATTTAATATCTTCATGTCTTCATGTCTATCTTTCCATGAAACAGTCACCTGTTTCCTAGAGCACCTTTTGCACAAAGGCATGTCCCTTTTGTTATTTTTAAAAACGTCATGCAAATGTTTTATAAAGATTTCATCTTATTTGTATAGAAGTAGTATATGAAAAACAAATTCTACTTTTGGAGGTTCTGGACAGTGTTTCCCTTATCTTATACTATCAAGAACCCTTGTAATTCATGTTTTTCTCTTTTCAAAAAGAGAAATATATTCAGGTCCAGTTTTTACCAATCCACAGGGAGGGTGAAATTTGCTCGTCTCCTTATTCCAGCTATTTCAGTTCTAACAGCATTCCTCAAGGTCAGCAACCTTGAATTGTGTGTTGGCCAGTGGAAATGAGGATGTATCTTCTGTTTCTTAGCTGGTTCACTGACTTAGAGCCCACTGAAATTTGAAAACCCTGTTTGAACAATGTAAAAAGACACTCCTTTGCATGTACAGCTCCCTGAACTTATCACAGTATGACTAGGAATATGAAGATCATTTAATCTATTTAATGTGTTTCTACTGTTTTTCTGTGTTTTGGACTCTGCACTGTAATGTCAATGAAGGAAGAAAGAGGAATGTTGAAGCAGATGGCGAGAGGCAGGGCAGTGCAGAAACCTGGCCCACGTTGCCTAGCAATGCTTCCTGTTTCTGGTTAGAAGAGTCTCATCCCATGGAGTAAGATGGAAGCAATGGAACTGAACCCCATCTTTTCCTTTCTTCTTTGGGACAACAGATTCTGTTCTATTTCAGGGGGTTGACGTATGCGCATGGCTAAGAATGGACATTTAATGACGTTTCATCCAGATACTGTCATATGATCTTTGCTCATCTTGAACGTATGGTGCTAGCCCCAATATTTTCAGTGTATATACACAGGTCCATTCCCTGGAACTTGATAGAAGATATATCAGGCACATTTAACCATGGTAAAATCCATTTATATTTCTGAGTAGAATTTGAAAGCATTTCATTAATACTATATCTTTAGGGCTTGAATTTCTAACCGGTGCGCTCATGTAACAAACTAAAATACAACAAGAACTTCAAATCTAGCAGACTTTCTATTATATCTTAGCTGCCATAAATTAATGAGGAATCATACTTTAGGGCAGCAGAAAATAATTCTAATGATAGAAGGAACTTTTGCCCTCACAGAACCAGTGACTTTGCTGTACTTGACAAATATTATCATTTGGGAAAATATCAATGGACACGAATAGCCAGTTCCTGACAATGCATTATAATGACCTCATTATTAAAGATGCTTACGTTTTGCGACATCAGAGAAAAGAGACATCTCAATCTCCAGAGTTTTCCAAAGTAGTTGCTAAACATCTCTTACTATAAACTCTTTCAACTATACCGGCGTACCAAACGTTTTTAACTGTTGCTGGATGTTAGGCCAAAGTGGTAGTGTGCTCAGGAAACAAACAAAAACTAAAAATCAAACCAGCATTCAGTTTTGATGTAAGACCCCCCAAGATCTTAATGAACAGGGGTTCTTAAAAGAAAGTCATGCAGTTCCCAAAACCATATTCCTTTTCATGGCCGTACGCCAGGATCTCACATATTAGAGACACTGTACTTCAATAACTATAATGAGAAATGCCACCTTTCCCTCCCCATCCTTGCTTAGTGCTGCAGGACAGTGTTAACACAAGCTTTTACATACAATTTTAGGAGCTTTTACATACAAAACTCCAACCTCCAACCCTAACACAGATCAAGGTAATAGATCCTGCTTAAGGTCTTCAAAAATAATGCTAATGGAAGCAGAGCAGTATACTAGTTTCTACCTAAGAAAATCTGAGTGTTGTGTGTCTTCTTTTTAAAGCATCGTAATAGGAAAATCATGAGAAGAACTTAGTGCAAGAATGGAGAAATTGGGTGAAAGGAAAAAGAAAACAAACTGGTCTTTGAAAGGACAAGGGCTGAGGAATTGATGAGTTATATTTGTGAGACAGTAAGCGATTGATTTTGGCATCCTTTAAGAGCTTGTCTACATCATACAGACAACAGTGAACTAGGAGAAAAGGATGGGAGCCTTGATCAAAATTCAGGTATCATCCTAGGATCCTACTGAGTGAATCTTTAAGGAGAGCATACTACTTCACTCTGCTACATCAACGGTGCACATAACAGGGTATCTATCTAAACATTCTTCCAGGTATCATTTAGCAGATTTTGTTAGCAAGTGAAAAACTTCCTCAGGTTTTAGAATCTGTGTCAGGATGTGCCCTCATTTGTATTAGCATAGAGTTCTCTCTAGGACTTTTACTTATGAACAGAAGTTTTTCCCTGTACTGCATATTTTTATTTTATTCAATTTCCTTTCATAAGTATTATATCAAAGTTTTGAAGATTAGTTGTATACTTATAAATATTAGGTTGGCCCAGAAGTTCATTTGGTTTTAAGTGAAAATAAAAGATACAGTTTTCATTTTCACCAAGAACTTTATTGAACAATGTATTCACCAACCGAATGAACTTTTTGGCCAATCCAATAGCATAATTAAAATATTTAAAAGTTTATTTTCCTATAAAGTTAAGATTCTGTGCAATTAATTCTGAGATGGGGGTGGAATCACCTTTGTTTAGAAAAGGTAAAACCCAGCACCCCTCTAAGGAAAATTCCATAAGTTTTCCCTTTTCTCATTCTAGGAATAGCTAATGATAGAGTGTATTCTCTGTCTTTTCCCCCGAGACCCTTTTATATCATCTACATTTACAGTGTCCTGTGTTCATTGTTAACAGCTTTTCAAGACCTACAAGGTGATGTTGAATATTATACACTTTTTTGGAGTTCTGCTACCGCCAATGAATCTCGAAAACTCCTCCCAGATGTAAACTCTCATGTCATTGGCCACTTAAATCCAAACACAGAGTATCGGATTTTTATCTCTGTTTTCAACGGAGTTGCCAGCATCAACAGTGAAGTGCTGCATGCAACCACTTGCGACGGCGGTGAGTCCAGATTTCAAGGGATGCTTGGCTTCCGAGATGCGAATGCAATTGATTGATTCTCGCTGAGGCTGAGATCAGTCATCCTTCCATTATAAAATTTCTGGTGTTGCAGGGAAGGGGGTCGGAGCTAAAATGCTTAAGTGCTGGCTGTCGTCAAGTGGCAGATCAATAAGTGGTCCCGTGGAGACAGCGACACAGGGCTCCAATCATGGGATATTAGCCCAGTTTGTTCCTGTTCTTTTCAGTGTATGCTTAGTTGGGAGGTGAGTTCACATCAATACATGGTGACATTTAGAAACATTTTTTTTTAAAGAATTGCTCTCAGAAGCAGGATGCTATTCACGACGACAGCTAAGCACAGTGAGGGTCCTCCCTGAGTCACCAGAAATGGTAGGTGGAAGTTCAGCCACTGAGAAAAACTGCCTGTGACTCATTTCTAAGCCAGTTAGCAAGGGGGAGGAAGCAAGGGAAGCAACTTGTGAATCTGAAATGTGTTTGGAATGGTCTTTCTAATCTTTTTGGTTTCTAAAGTCTCATTATAAACATTATAATATCATTACCTCCAAGCCAGCGTTCCAGGTCATTAACGGAGCACTTTAAGTGTGGAACCCATTCCCCTTCGTGGTGCCAAAGGTTGACACCTTTTGTTTATAAAATAGAATGGATCACAAGGACAATTTTTCAACTAGTTAAGATGGGCTCTTATGATAAAAATAGGTCTTTGCATAGTTATTTCTGACATGCTTGAATAATTGTATAATTTAACGCCAAGCAAGATTTTTTTTCTAATGTTAGATTTCATCATTACCTATGGTAATCAACATTCCACATCATTTACATAATGACAATATTGCATTATTGCTTCATATTGCTTGAGTTACAAGCTAGTAACATCAAATGATTTTTCACGTTCCACCAGCCTCGATATATTTGAGTTATATTTTTTTTGCTTAAGGAGCAAATTTTCTTTCTTTTTTTTTTTTTTCCTTCCCTGAGAGGTTTGGAGAAGTGCAGGAATGGGAAAAAAGACAAATAATAGATATGTGTTAGTGGTGCAGATGGGTGAATAATTTATCATCATATCCCGCTGGTCACATAGTATTGAAGATTAGCACTACGCTGGTGGTATAAAGCATTTTACCACCAATTCTCATGGTTTCTAACTGAGAGTATAATAAGCCAATTTACAGAGGACTACAGACTGTGATAACTTCATCAGAGGAAAGCAGATAAGCAACAAACCCTTCACTCAACCTAAATACTAATCGGCATTTAGTTTAACAAGTGCTTTTTCAGAGGCAGCTGGAGTTTATTCAGTTTTTTCCTTTAATTCCAGAGCCTCAGGGCATGCTTCCTCCAGAGGTTGTCATCATCAACAGTACAGCTGTACGTGTCATCTGGACAGCTCCTTCAAACCCAAATGGTGTTGTCACTGAATATTCTGTCTATGTAAATAATCAGCTCTACAAGACTGGAATAAATGTGCCTGGGTCTTTCATTCTGAGAGACCTGTCTCCCTTAATGATCTATGACATTCAGGTTAGAACGTTGTTTTTTTTGAAGGTTAAACTTATGGGTGTGTTAAATAAAACATGCTGGGTTATGTCTCTTAGTGGATACCTTCCATCTTGGTTACACATGATTTATTTGGTGGGGAAGGGGAGAGAAAAGAGGGAAATTGATCTGGATTACATCTGTTTGCTGCGGGCAAACACACGAGTCACTGGAGAGGGGATAATGGGACTGTGGAAAGTGATGGTGATGAGGATGGTGATGATATTGTCACTGGCAAAAGGAAGCAAATCATGTGTTTGCAGTCAGTCTTGCCAAGCAGCTTGCCTTTTTCCTGGTTCTTTTACTGATAACAAAACCAGAATTAGCCTGTAACTGTGGAGATATTCTTTCTACTCCTATTTCTGCTACTTATTAAATGTAACAACTTTAGAGAAGTTATGTAACCTCTCTTGGTGTTGATTGTCTCTTTTGTAAGAGCAAAGGACTAGATGACTTAAAACATTCTATCCCCCCTCTAGCACTCTGTGATTCTAAACCCAACACCAATAACAAAAATAAATGAATATATGGCAGATGAAAAATATTAAAAGATTTTATCTGAGGATGAAAGAAATATATCTGTTCATCCTTCAACAAATGTTCAATGATCCTCACCTATATGAAAGCAATTGTATTTAAGTTTTTTGCCCTTGGGCTTCTTTGAGAATCTGTTGAAGTCAGTGCACACTGCCCTAGAAAAATGTGTATATTTTGATGTTTATATGACAAAAGTTAACATACAATTTCAGAGAGTGCATTGACCATTTGAGAGCCAACTCCTAGATCTCTTTGAGATCTACTGATCTTAAAAGTAGAAAAAAATATAAAGAATATTAAGGCATATAAAACAAGGAACTTACCTTCAAGGAATTGGAAATCTTGTCAGAGCACTAGGATATAAAAGATAACAAGGCCAAATGCAAAAATTAATGATAAAAACAGAATTTTTCAGAAGCTCAAAGTTTAGAGAGAAGGGTTGCCATTTGGTAAAATTTTAACTAAACTATGTTCCTTCTAGAATCTATAAGAGCTTTTAAAATATTTTTCAGAAGATATTAGGTGTGGAAGTTGTATTTGACCACAGAAAACTTCACTGGCTCTGTTCATTAAGTGAACATTTTCCCAGCCCCTTCTTTCCCACACATTTGAAGGTGAAACATATGTAATCATCTGGCTACAACCAATGCATTAGCCTCTCCACTACTAGGCCTAGCTTCCTAAGAAAATGACATAAAAAGATATTTCATAAAAGAAGAAATGTACATTGATTATTTTTCATTGTGTTCCATGATTCCCATCTACCCACCTGAGTTACCTTAGCCTGGACCAGTGGACTGATATTTTTCTTCATGACTCTTAGAGTGAATCTATATATATGTGTAGCTCATCAATCACATTATAAAATGAAAATCACATTCAAAATAAATAGAAATATAACTTTATGAACAAGGTTAGTATAGGAAGGTGATGAAGGATTTGCTGTATTTTCCTCTTTGGGACGCTGGCAGAGAAAGCCAACAGAGCCCTTGAAAGGCAGCTTATTCATTTGCTTTATAGGACTCAAAATACATCCTGGGGGTGAGATCCCTGGATGCTGTGCATGCATATCCAGCATCAGCCTTCCAACCATAGAGCAAGAGTTGACATGTAAGCATTCCAGGCATGTTCTACTCTGACAGGCTCCACTCAGACCTATTGGTTTGAGTCACTAATGGCCTGAGGAGAGTGCATTTTGATCCAATTTGGGACATGGAAACAGATGAGGAGACGAAAGACCAAATTAGAATCTAACACTTAAATTTTGTTATAAGATGTTCTTATCCTTCATAACTGTATTTTTATGAAGCTCTTCACCATCCAGAAATGCTGCACTTGAAATAGTTGTTGCATTACTGGGAATTTGAATATCAAATTTCAAAGATTTTTATTTCTGATGTCAAGGATGATTTGGCTCCATTTAAAATATGCACTTAACTGATATGCCTAATACTTTAAAACTAAGATTCTCTATACTAACCCCCTCTGTAAAATAGCCACTGATTTTAAAGCAGACATGTAGATGCACCAAAGCATCTTCTTTTTTGAATGAATCATTTTACATATTCCTTTTTAAAGGGAATAAGCATTTCCATTTTTAATTCAATTTTATCTCTTTTTATGCCCCAAAGATGGAGACTTGGAATATTGCATTATCAAGGAAGTGAAACTATTGACACATTTCTCTAAAGTCGAAGTAAAAGCTTTCTGGAGAATCATTTAAATACACTTAAGTTTAGAACTTAAAGCTATGGTTATTATTTAGATAATAAGACAGTAGGGTACAGTAAAGCCTGAATCAGATATTTCATATCTTATCAGCTTGATCATATTCCCTGATTTCTCTGACCCCTCCATTTACAAACTTCTGAACGTGGAGTTGTAAAGATTCAATAAAATTATCTGTGCAAGTACCCATCATAATATTTGGCATATAAAAGATTCAGTTGAGTTGATTTTGAGTTATCTCACTATGCATCATATAGTCAAATATTTCCCAATATGCATGAAGTTTTATTGTCCTTAATTCTATTATAGCAAGCATATTTTAAGTTCATCTGCCTGTAAGTTGTTTGAGGTTTCATTGGACATATTCAGAGTAAACAGCCTTGACAGTGTTTAAATATCTACTAAGTATTAGCTCAAAATGCTATGTGGCATAAATAAATCACACAAAAGCATTATAAAAACTCCCATTTAGGTGCAAACTACCCCATGAACAAAGCGATGTAGCTACTAAGTATAACACATAGCACATTTGTCTTTCCTCAAATGCCAGTTGAAATTCAGAGAACTGTGTTGCTTTAAAGGCTCAGGATTAGTGTTTAAGATTCATCAGTATCTAGTATCCTCCATTTATGTATTAAATGCTGAAAGTAAATTAGCATTGGAAAAAGTTCAGTTCCTCTTTGGTTTAGACTTTACTGGAGAGCAGAAGGGTGTCGCTTTGTAGATTGTCCACGAGCGACCTCCTGTATGTTCATCTGTCTCTCCCCCCCTCTTGTCGAATATGTTCCTTCTGTGTTACTCATGCTTGATGAACCTGATTTCTAATCTTTAGTTATTCCACCCTCCTCGGTTTTTATTCAGATTAGGTAGCAGAATTAAAGGGTGAGTGATGAGTTTCTGCTGTGATTAAGGTAAAAATACAATTGCAGCTGGAACAAATGGATATAAAATAGCTCAGCCATATTGGAAAGCTTCCCTAGACCTCATTTTTCTTCCATTAGACATTAGCATTGAGGCTATTTGCTATAAAGTGTCAAGACTTCCAGAAGATATCATCATTACCCTCTCTTGTTATAGATCCAGAGAGCAGTATGCAGTGATAACATATTATGCTTGCCAACTGTCACCTAAACATCCTCCCTTCCTTAACTGTGCTCCAAATAGATGAATATGTTTGTCTCTTTCTGAAGGGTTGGAACCAGAAACTAAACATCACCATTTGAATCACTAGATCAATTGTTCTGAGCTCATTTCTGTGCTTTATTTTGACCTTTCCCACCAGACTCAATTAACATAAAAAATTAAGATTGATTAAACCCTAAGATGCTGTAGAGAACTATAAGAGACTCCTTTGAAATGAGGGGGGGTGAGGTTCAGTCCATCGGCAATCTGTATTTTGAAAGTATTTGCAATAATTCTTTTCTAAACTAACATTTGCAGGTTGAAGTCTGCACAAAATATGCCTGTGTGAAAAGCAATGGAACCCAAATCACCACCATGGAAGATAGTCCAAGTGATATACCAGCTCCCACAATTCATGGCATCACTTCAAGGTATAAATTTTTTTTCAATTAATCTAAAGAACTGATCATAAACAATGAAAATAAAAATTAAAGGTATCATCCCAGCCATGACAATCTCATTTAGTAGATTACTATAAATATGTGTGTAAATCAAATGTTTGATATTATTAGGTATTGATCTTCAATAGACACATCCCCTAACATTTAAGCTTTGATATCCCTGATTGCCCAGCTCCACTTCCTTTTACTCAGTAATTGTGAACAAATGCTGAAGTGCATGGAAAAGTTGTCCTTCAGTAAATCCTTTCGTGAGGCAAATAATACAACTTTAACTAGAATGACTACCTTCTAACTTAATCTCTTTGAAAAAATTAGAATTAGAGATATCAGATTCCCCTAAAGCTAGAAACATCTGTAAAATAATTACGGGAGATAAATTATTGGATAACTGTTACCAGTTTTATCAGATTCTTCATAGAATCCCTTTATTTTTCTGTATACTTTTGTTGCTGAGCAGTGATCAAAGTTTGAAAGTGAGCCTCTTTTCAACTCAAAATAGCAATAAGAAGAAAAAGATTTAACATCAAGTTTCCCAAACCAAAAGTGATATTAAGTTTTCATCTCTCTGTATCAGATCAAGGCTAGAGAAAGAAACCTGAGTGTTCCCACATAATACTTTTGCCCCAACCAAATGAATCACCCTTCATCTACACACACATACACACATACACACACCCCATGTACACACATGCACACTGGCTAAAATAATCAACCTGTTATAAAATATTTCAATTCTGAAGGATTCCTTTATGATGTATTGAAATTTCTAGGTCTTTTTTGTTAATCAGTTCAAAAGTATCTGTACTGATTTGGGGAACTAGTGATTAAAATAATTAGAAAAACTCAAGTAATTGTATTCTTAGATGTTCGGAGCAAAAGTCATATCTTGTTTTCTTGAGTACATCTATAAAACACATGATGATATCTATCTAATGTAGGATATGTTAATTAATTGATAATTCTCTCAGCAGATTTTGTCCACCTATCCACAGAATTGCCTACCTTGTAGGGGGAAAATGGTCAAGTTTAAGGGATACCAAAAAGCTTTATTTATTTTTTCAGCAAGCACACTTGTGTGTATAATAATATAAGAAGTGAAAGTAATACAAAGAAATATAAGACATGGTTCTAAATTTTCACAGTTCCAGTCTACTGTGGGAGACACTGCCCTAAACAAATATTTATAGAACAGTGTGAGAAACACTACAACAGAAGCTTATAATGTGCAAGAAGTGCATTAAAAAAAAACCCAAGCTCTACCCATGAGTATCAGTGAAGGCATCATGAAAGATGTGACATTTGAGTTCATTCTTAAAGAACTCAAGGAAGAAGTATAGGTAGGTGGGTGGTTGTTGTCACATTTCTTGCCTGTTAGCATCCCTATGACTCAAGCTCAGGTGAATGGCATAAGGGAATATGTCTTAGATTACATATTTACATGTAGCTAAAAATAATATGCAAGCTTTTTTAGAAATTGAGCAAATACCCATATGTTTCTCTGCCTCAGAGATATTTTTTTAAGAAGATGCTTGCAGATGATAACAGAAAAAATATTTTTTAGTTGTGGTTAAAGACTGCTTATCCCCAAATATAGTAAGTTGGTGGCAAAAACATTAAAAAGGGTGTACAACAAGAGCAAGGAAAATAACCAAGCAGATGACAATAACAGAAGAGAGATTTTCACACAATTTTTGAAAGCAGTATTTGGCAGGGAGAGACAAATGACTTAGTACAGTGGCAAAATTTACAACCAAAGTGTTGGTTGGCAGAGGGAGATAATGACACAAAACAAACCAATTTGCTGTGCCAAGAACCTCAATGGCTGAGCACTTAACAAGCTTTCAGAATTGTGAAGAAGAGGAAGATGGGGTAAAGTTCAAAGCTGAAAGTGTACAGAAGAGTGGTTGGGACCTGTAATTAGTCAGGGTTCTCCAGAGAAACAAAACCAAAAGTGAAGACTCAGGAAAGCTGGGGGTGTAGTTCCAGTCCGGGTCCAAAGTTTTGAGAATTAGAGGTGCCAATGGTATAAATCCCAGTCCAAGTCTGAGAGTGAGAGAAGACTGATTAGGTCAGGTAGTCAGGCAGAGAGAGGAAACTCTCCCTTCCTTCACCTTTTCATTCCATTCAGACCCTCAACTGATTGGGTGATATGCCCACCTACATTATGGAGAGCAATCTGCTTTACTGAGTCCACAGATTCAAATGCTAATCTCATCAGAAACAACCTTGCACATACACCCAGAAATTATGTTTAGCCAAATGTCTGGGCACCTTGTGGCCCAGTCAAGTTAACACATAAAATTAGCCATTACAGAATACAAGGTTGCCTACCTCTGTATTATTCATCCATGTGTCTACTTCTCTTCCTCCATGTTGGCATATTCCATCACCAGGAGATTAGAAGTTTTTTCTCAAGAAACTAAACAGAGGTATTTAGGAATTAGGGCTACTAGGCACAGTGGAAATCTGGGATGAGGGGCAAAGGTAAAAATCATGTTAAAGTGGTAGACTACAATTAGAATGATGGCACCTCAGTGGCTTTCCCCAGCTCTGTTTTTAGAAACAAATATCTAGTCATAAATGTTTCCACACAGGAAGGGCATTCTTCTCTGGAAAAGTTTGAATGACTCCAAATAAAATACTTCCGGGAACTAGCAGTTAGGGATCACCTAACAGAAAAGGTAGCTAACCACCTGGTCACACAGTAGTAAAGTACATCAGTCAACAAACCTCACTCATATACAATATAAAGCTTCTAGTCATCTTTTTTTAATCTCAAAGATGAAAAGAAACAAAATTAAAACAGAGGAATAATTCAATAGACACAGGGACAACGCAGGATGAGGAAAAAACCCATAACAATCTTAGAGGATAAAAAGACATCCTCTATCTATAAAACAACACCAAAAAATCCTACTTGGAAAAAAGAAAGTAAAACTGGATGTGAGGGGTGGGGAGGAGTACCTCATGGAAATTAAAAGTGTGAGAGCTGAATTGGAAATTTGAGGTAAAGTCTCTGAAAGTGCAATAAAAAGCAAATATGTTAATACAAATGAAATTTTTAAGAAAAAGTTTCAAAATCCAGGAAATCAAATATTTGGATAATAAGATTTCCAGAAAGAGAGAACAGAGGAAAAAGAAGGGGGAAAATAATCAAAGAAAAATGACAAGAAAATATGCCCCCCCACCAAAAAAAGGAAAAGACAATATCCCAGAACCAAAGATACCAGTATGTAGATTAAAAGCTACTATAGATACTAGCACAGTGATTGAAATAAGAGCCAATAAAGGGATATCATCAGGAAATTTCAAAATACCAGGTTAAAAAAAGCACATCCAAAAAACTTCTAGGAGGAAAAGACAGATAGTGTACATACTGCATTGGGAATTTGAATGGCATTATCAGACTATAAACAGCAACATTCATTGCTAAGAAAACAATGAAACAGTCCCTTAAAATTCTGAATTAAAAAAAGAACATTTTCGTCTTATCAGTTCCATCAGATATCAACTGATATTGTTTTGGATTAGCAGAGAGGCAACTTAAGACAGGTGAATAGAAAAAAATATAGATTCTGTAAAAACTGACAAGGGTGTGAAGAGACCTGCCTAGTTTTAACAATGAATTAAACTTCCAAAAAGATTCTGGGTTTGCTAAATTTGTTTACTTTTTAATAGTCTAAATTTTTTTATTTTGTTTTTTAATTTACATATAGTAAAATACACTCTTTTTTGCTTCACAGTTTTACAAGTTTTGACAAATACATATGAACTTGTCAAACATATGCACACCAGTACAATTAAGATATAACACTGTTCCATTATGTCAGAATATTTCTTCACACTGGCCCCTTTATAGCCACTTCCTTCCTCCTCCACCCTCCTCCAAACTGAGCAAACACTGCTCTGTTCTGTTCTGTATAATTTTGCCTGTTCCATGTTGTCATATAAGTGGAATTATACAGTATGTAGCCATTTAAGCCTGGCTCCTTTCACTCCGCATAATGCATTTAAGATTCATCCATGTTATTGCACATATTAATAGTTTGGTAATTTTTGTTACTGAATAGTATTCCATTGTATGAATATACCACAGTTTGTGTACCATTTGGGTAGTTTCCAGTTCTTGGTGACTATGAATAAAGTTGATATAAACATTATGTATATAACGTGAACATAGATTCTCATTTCACGTGGGTAAGTAACTAAGAGTTGGATTGTGGAATCATAGGATGAGTTTATACTTTACTTACTTTATAAGAAACTGCCAGGAAAGGTGAGGAATGGGATGAATTGGGAGATTGGGATTGACATATATACACTATTGATCCTATGTATAAAATAGATAACTAATGAGACCCTATTGTATAGCACAGTGAGCTCTACTCAATGCTCAGTGGTGACCTAAACGGGAAGGAAATCCAAAAAGAGGGGGCATAGGTATACTTATAGCTGATTCACTTTGCTGTACAGTAGTAACTAACACAACATTGTAAAGCAATTATATTCCAATAAAAATTAATTTAAAAAAAAGAAACTGCCAAACCAATTTCCAAAGTGACTGTAACATCTTGCATTCCTACTAGCATTGTATGAGAATTCCAGTTGCTTCTCATCTTTGCTAGAACTTGATATTCTGCAAGAATTTTTCCTCTCTCTCTCTCTCTCTCTCTCTCTCTCTCTCTCTCTCTCGCTATTTTAATAGATGTTTAGTGGTGTGTCATTATGGTTTTAATTTACATTTATTTCCATGATGATTAATGATATTGATCATCTTTGCAAATGCTTTTTCGGCATTTGTTTTCTCCTTTGATGAAGTGCTTTTTCAAATACTTTATTAATTTTTTACTTGTATTTGTTGCTTTCTTATTGTTGAGTTCATATTTTTAAAGTATATTTTGGATTTGAATTTTTTGTCAGATATATGATTTGCAAATATTTTCCTCTCATTTATGGCTTGTCTTTTCATTCTCTTAATTGTTTTTATTTAGAGCAAAATTTTAAATTTCAATAAAGTTCAGTTTATCACTTTTTTCACTCATGGACTGTGCATTTGGTGTTGTATCTAAGAAATCCTTACCTGAGTCAAGTCACAAATATTTCCTCTTATTTTTTCTACTAGAAGTTTCTTATGTTTACATTTTGAATTTATGTCTGTGATTCATTTTATGTTAATTTTTCTATAAACTGAGGTGTGGGTCAAGGTTAACATCTTTGCATAGGGATATCCAATTTTTCCAACACAATTTGTTGGAAAGACTATATCTTCTCCTTTGAACTGCTTTTAGACCTTTGTCAAAATCAATTTAACACATTTAATAGGTCATTTTTTTATAGGTCATTTTTGAACTCTCTATTCTGTTCAGTTTATCAATGTGCATATTCATTTACCAGTATCATGCAATCTTAATTACTGTAGCTTTACAGTAAGTTATAAAATCATGTATTATGAGTTCTCCAACTTTAAGCTTTTTAAAAACTTTTTCTGACCTTTCTCATTACTTTGCTTTTCCATATAAATTTTAGAATCAGCTTGTCAATATCTATAAAATCCTTCTGTCATTTTGATTAGGAGTGCATTTAATCTATAGTTCAATACAGGGAGAATTGACACCTTAACAATACCACATCTTCCAATTCATAAATACAGCATATTGCTCATTTATTTGCATCCTCTTTCATTTATTTCATCAGTGTTTTGTAGAATTCAGTGTTCAGATCCTACACATATTTCATTAGATTTATACCTACTATTTATTTTGGGGAGTACTACTCTTAATGGTTCTTTAAAAACATTGAAATCCAATTGTTTATCGCTAGGGTGTAGAAACACAATTTTTGTATAATGACCTTGTATGCAGCAACCTTATACTAAACTCATTATGAGTTTTAGGATCTTTTAGGAGCTTTTTTGTAGATTCCCTGGGTCTCCTAGATCCTCTGCAAAAAGAAACAATTTATTTCTTCCTTTGCAATCTGTGTGTCTTTTACTTCTTTTTCCTGCCTTATTGCCTTGGCTCATTCAATAAGGCAGACACCCTTGGCTTGTTCCTATTCTTTTACCATTACATGTCATGTTACCTATGAATTTTTTAGAGATACCTTTTATTGGGTTGAAGTCTTCTCTTTTATTTCTAGTTGCTGAGAGTTTTTATCATAAATGGATATTGAATTTTGTTAAATGCCTTTTTTGCATATAATTTGTTAATATGGTTAATTATATAGATTGATTTTCAAATAATTAACTAGTCTGTGTTATCTGGATAAACCCCACTTGGTTGTGATGTATTTTCCTTTTTATACATGCAATTTGCTGTTATCTTATTGAGGATGTTTATGACTATCCTCATAAAATATATTGAACTGTTTTTATTTCTTGTAATGTCTTTGCCTGGTTTTGGTAACATGGTAATTCTGGCCCCATAAAATAAGTTGGAAAATATTCCCTCCTCTGCTATTTTCTGGAAGAGATTGTGTGAAAAGGTATTTATTTCTTAAGTGTTGGTAGAATTCACCAGTGAAACTCACCTTTGCCTAGAGTTTTCCTTGTTGAAAGGTATTTTACTCAGAATTTAATTTCCTTAATAGTGTAGGATGATTCAAGGTATCTGTTTCTTCTTGAGTGAGATCTGTAATCTTGTGATTGCAAAGAATTGGTTAATTTCACCAAATTTATCAAATTTATGGGGAGAAAGTTGTAATGTTTGTAGAGTCTGGGTTTATTTGCATTCTTTCATTTCTGATAACTAATAAGTGTCTTCTTTCTTTCATAGTCAATCAGTCTAGAGTTTTATCAATTTTGTGGATCTTTTCAAAGAACCATCTTTTGGTTTTATTGCTTTTTCTCTATTGTTTTATGTTTCCCATTTCATTGATTTCTGCTCTTTATTGATTTTTTTCTTCTTCTTGCTTTGGATTTATCTTACTCTTCTTTTCCAGTTTCTTAGAGAGGAAAGCTTACAATATTGATTTGAGATCTTTCTTCTTTTTGACTAGAACCATATAAAGTTATGAGCTTTCCTCTAAGCCCTGCTTCAGGTGAATCTCAGAAAGTTTGAAATGTTGCATTTTCTTTCATTTAGTTCAAAATACTTTTTAATTTTCTTAATACTTCTGCTTTGACTCATGAATTATTTTAGAAGTGGTTTGCTTAATTCCCAAATATTTGGAGGTTTTTCAGATAAGTTGTGAATGTGAATTTCTAGTACCGTTCTGTTATGATCTGAAACATGGTTTTATGATTTCAGTTCCTTCACATTAGTTAAGGTTTATTTTATGGCCTATAATATGATCTATCATGGTGAATATTCTATGTGTACTCGAGGAGAATGTGTGTTCTGCTGTTGTTAGAGCATTTTATAAATGTCAATTAGGTCAAGTTGAGTGATAGTGATGTTCAGGTCATCTATACACTTAATGATTTCCTGCCTGGTTGTTCTATCAATTATTGTGAGAGGCATGTTGAAATCTCCAAATATAACTGTGGGCTTATCTATTTCTTTTTTAGAACTATCAGTTTTTGCCCCATGTATTTTGTTGCTTTCTTATGAGGTGTATATATATTTCAGATTGTTGTGTCTTGGTAAATTGATCCTTTTACCATTGTGTAATATTCCTTTTTCTTCCTGATAATTTTCTTGTCATCATGTATATTGTGTCTAATACTAATACAGCCACTCCAGCTTTCTTTGGATTAGTGTAATTTTGAGTGATTTGGGATTGTATCCTGAATATTTTAAATATCAGGGTGTGATTTGAGTCCTGTTAAAATCCTCTGAAGAAGGTTGGAGTTTTTGTTTGTTTCAACAGGCAATCAACTGGTTAGCTTCAGACTGAAAATTCTGTCTTGGCTTATGTGGTCAGTGGCTGTAATATTAGTTCATCTTTCAAAAGCTTTGCTGTGTTGCTTTATATCTGCCTCATGCATGCACCTCTCAGTGGCTAATCTGGTATTTAGTTGGGGGATTATGTAATGGTTCAGATCTCAAAGTCTTTGCTACAATGCTCAGATTTCCTTTGCCTGTGAGGCAACCATGCATGTGCAGCTTGGAGTTGAGTTAGAACTTGTATTGGTTCATGTATAGAATTAGTAGACTGCCTAGCTTTCTCTTCTCTGAGATTTCCCCCATGTTTTTCACATCACTTGGACTTCCTTTCCCAAATTTTTGGCTAGAAAGACATGGTTTCTCTTGTAATTTTAGCCACCCAATATACCTCACAGTTTACATAAATGAGGTTGTTTGGGGGACAGTGAGATTAGAGAGAAAATAGAGGAAAAAATAAATGAGATTTTGGACCACAGGGGTGCTTCCCGTGATTCCTCTGGTCAGACAGCTTGTTTTTTCTCAGGATTTTAGATTCTCATTTGGCCAGGACTGCCATCATGCAGCTCCTTGGCTGGAATCATCCTCAGAGCAGGAAAAAAGAGAGGAAAAAGAGGAAATAAAACGAAACAGGAATACCCATCATACCCTTTGGCTTGCAAGGCCTTCTTGTACTCTGGCCAGAAAGATCGGGTTCCTCGCATAGATTTTGCTTGCCCAGTGCTCGGTTCCACACTGGGGCTGCTCTTGGGTTAAAGATGGGAGACAAACAAAGGGGGGAAACAATGGGAAACGCATCCTGTAATGTTTGCTCTTTAAGTTTTGGCTCCCCTCCCGATCTGCCTCTATTGTTAACTTTTCAGAGTCCTTGAGTGGTTGCTTTTTGTAATTAGAGCAGACTTTTTAGCAGTAATCAGTGGGAGAGAGAGGCTATAACTGGCTTTCTCCATGTTGACCAGCACAGAAAGTACGAACCCCTCCATATTTTTCTTTATTCCAATGCCTTTGGCAACTTTATTTCCTTTTTTTTTTCTTTTTGGTCAAAGATACAGCAAAAAAACTGACGGAAATCATTCACAACCAAATATTGGCATGTACAATCTTTCCTTTCTTAAATTGATCTATTGTAGCACGGCAACATTTTCCAAAGGCAAGACTCTAATGAGCAAATATAGGCGCCAAGCCATTAATCAAAATTACACCAACAGCAAAGCAGTTAGCCTCCTGTGTGCATGTCATTGTTTGTGTAATTTCATTATACTTCTGGCAGTGTATACTTGTTAGTTATGTTTCTATTTTGGTTTAAGAAAATCTCTTTTATATTAGCAACATGCAAAATCAAATGTGAAATCCTTCCAGATAAATGTCAGTAGACAGGGTTTACTTCTATAGCATTTAGAATATTTTGGTTTCTAATAAGACACATATTTCTTAGAATCTTTGTTTATTTTTGGTAAAAAGCAGTCATCAGCAAATTTTAACTTTTACATATTTTCGTAACATATACCAATAGCTTACCAGCCTGTTTGATTATAAGCATGGAGCATGTCATTTTCATCTTTGGCCTTAACCTATACCTTGCTTTTGACTACAACATCTTTAGTACAAGCACTTACACATGTTTTCCCCATTATATATAAACCAAAGATGCCATAGCACACAAAGGTATTTAGAAAGATCAGATGAAACCTTCTAGTTTTATAAGCTACTCCTCCAGAAACAAACTCCGTTTCTACATCACATTTTCCATACTTGTCATATTATCATCAGCTGCTTCTATATCCCCAAAGAATGCTAACGACTGATCGATAACCCAGACATGTCTGGCCGTGGCCTACACGTGCCCTGGGTAGTTCATTTATTTGCCTTGGTGGATTTGCTAGAGTAGAATTTAATCAATAGCTAATTCATTAATTCTGGTCCTTGAGAATGTAGAGACTGCACTGGATGAAGATAGCTAGCTGGCTCTGGCTTTGATTGAAATATGACAAACACTGCAACTGACAGCTTTACTGGGTACTGGGCTGCCTCTGAAGTTCACTTATTTATTCTCCATAAATGGATAAGCTAAGAAAAGAACATAAACAAGGAAGAGTTTTTATTACATGACTGGACTGCTATTCCAAGATGCATGATTTCCAGGCATGAAGCTCAAGGGAAAGCAGAAAGAGAGAACACAGATCATGTGTCTCATTGCCTTTAATGGGATCCATGGCAGTTTTTACAGTTCCAAATCAGTTTGGGGCTGTATTATTGATGAGAAGGCTGAGGCATAATGTCTTTGTAGCATTCACAAATAATTGTTTAAAAATTTGCCTCAAGCTCCTGAATGACATAAATGATATTTTTACACACCAGCTTCCTTATGATAGCAGCACAGGGTCTGTGTCTCTAAATGAAGGTTAAACCACTATCTTCATTTAGAAATCCCCCTAGCTTTTCAAAGTACCTAGCTGGGGGTTGAGGATGGCATGACAGGTCATAGCTTGTGGAAAAAGAACTTTCCCCTTTTTGCCTCACCAAATTTGGGTGAAACTTTGAGGCCTCTATATTTTTATACTATGACATTGGATATCAGGAAATCTCTTCTATCATTATTTTCCCTCTCTGATTTTTTTCAGTGACTGATAACTTGAATACTGAAGTAATAATTTTACAATTAAAAACATTTTTTGAGCCATGTTTTATTTTTTTAAATGGGGAGTATGCTGGGCTGTAGATGTAGAATGTCAGATCACTTCTTCATCCATATTCTCAACTCCCCTTCTCGCCAGTATGGATAACTTGAGACAGCTTTTAACTTGGACTGGAATTGTCTACTTGAGTCTTTGAAGGATATGGGAAGACCTCTCGAAAGAAATCATTTAGAGTGTATTTAGAACTGATGTACATATCCAGTCAATAGTCTGATAATCATAATGGCTTTCAGGAAATAGTAGTTCTGATGGCCAGTGAATTCTGATCATCCAACTCAGTGTTTGATTAGGAGACCTTACAGAATATTGAGCTTATTCTTAAGATGCTGCCAGCACTATTTCCATTTTCTCACTTCCCTCTCTTTCCCAAAGTCCTTTTAACTTCTTGACATTTTTCAGTTCCCACAGAAGCAGCTCAATCACTAAGCTTTTGAGAGGCCTTTCTGTGCATCTCAACAAAATCCAGTGTTTCCTCCCAATTCACTTTGACCTTTAACTGCCGCTTTATCCCTGGCTCCCTGATCACTCATTGGTTTCTTTTATTGGTTTCATTCTAATTCCATTCATTAATTGTGGGTGTCCTCAACAGAAAGACTCCCTCCGCTACTCAAATAGTTCAGATATTCTCACAGTTTTCATCATACTGATGTCTCAAGATCTCTGTCCCAGTTTTCTCCCTAAACTCCAGTCCCATATATTCAATCGCCTATTGATTTTCTGTAATGATAGGCACCCATCACTTCCATAACCTCAAGCCTTAATTCTCATCTAACCCAAGTTTTCCAACATCCATTTCTGCAAAGGCACCACCACCTTGCATATGATCGCAGACATCTAGCTTTGATTTCTTTTAATCCCCTGATTTCACTCCATATCAATTTTAGTGTATTTTCTTTTGGAGCATCTTCTCATAGCTGTTCCTCTTCTCCATTTCCACCACCACAACCCTAGCTCATGCTTTATCATTTATGTTGATGTACTTGTCTTAATGCAGTGAGATACAAGGAGGAAAGTCTTTACTTTTTGCCTACCACTTGCCGCCTAAACATAATATTTTGGATGTCCTTTCCCCAACTCTTGAAAAACCTTTCAGGAATACCTTATGGCCTTCACATTATTTTTTAGTTATGAGTCTCATTTTAGTCATTAAGATTCATGATCAAGTATTAAAAAGTCCATTCTGGGAATTCCCTGGTGGTCCTGTGGTTAGGACTCCATGCTTCCACTGCAGGGGGCATCATAGATTTGACCCCTGGTCAGGGAACTAAGATCCTGTATGCCGTGCAGTGTGGCCAGAAAGAGTCTAGCAAAAATTAAAGAAAAAAAAAGTCCATTCCATCTCCAGCAAAATATTAAGCTCACATGTAGTTCAAATATTCCACCATTTCACAGGCTCAGACCTGATCCCAGTTTGCCGTTTCTCCCTCCTTGCTCTTTCTTGCCTATTCCCTTTCATTCAAATGTGCCTCTTCCCAATGTTACTATTTTACTTCCATCACTGGATAGCCATCCAAGCCCTCTCTGTGGAAGGTGGCACTTTTTTGAACAACTGTATACTTTCCTTGAGAGAACCCATGAGGATCTCCCCAAAGCCACGCTCTCTCACATGAGTGTTGTCCTCTGCAACTGATCTATGGTGCCAACAGAGCAGGACACACCAAACACTCTTCTTGCTGGAGCCCCCTCCCCCAAAAACCCACCATCATGGTCAGTGTAACTTCAAGGGAGCTCAAGCCTAGCCATCTTGCAAGGCATCCACTGGCTCATAGGAAATGCACTCATGTGCACCATGCTAAAGATCGACGGTGTGGCAGTCTTGTCTTAGCCTATCATTAGAGCGGCTCCAGACAATATCTGGCCATTAGAATTCTCTAACTGAGAAGCAAGCACCTTTTCTGTGGTCATATAGGCTGCCAACCCCCATGTCAAGCTGCCCCAAACTCCTTTCTATACTTCCCTCCAGGGATAGCTGCAAATTGGGCTTAGATATTTCTGCATCTCAGGAAGTACCAACCAGGAGAAGCAAGTGCTTCCAGTTTCTCTGAGTCTCAGCCTTGAGAATGTTCAGGTGTGGACTGGGGGTGGATTTTAATTGTCACTCTTCACTAAGTAAATCATTCCTCTTTCACTCCGTGGCTCAAAAATCTCCAGTGGTTTTCCAATGCACTCAAAAATGAATCCAAAGTTATTTCCATGTTCTATAAAACCCTACAGGATCTGCAGTCCCCAAACCCACACTCTCAACACCCACCTGATTCATTTTCCATCATTCTCTTGCTCAGTCCAGCTCTGTCCTACTAGCTTCTTTGATTGTCCTTCAACAAGCCTTGTGCATGGATGTCTCAAAACCCCTATACCTCCTGTTCCCTCTGCCTAGAAACTCCTGTTCACTTGCTTCATCCCCTCTTTCGGATTTCTGCACAGAAGAGCCAGGCCTTCTCAGGCAACCAATGTAACATATTGTATATACTTATGTGTTTGTTTACTGTCCCCCCTTCCCCCAGCAAAATGTAAGCTTTATGAAAGAAGGAACTTTGTCTTGTTTATTTGTAAGTATAGAACAATGCTTGACATATAGGAGGTACTTAATAAATATTCATTAAAATTCAAAAACTCTCCTAGAGTTCTGTTTATTTTGGGTTGGTTTGGGTGATGGGTCAGTGATAAAAGGCAGCTTTATCCTCAGAACTCAGCAGAATCTTTTTTTTTTGGAGGGGGGGGGGTTATTTTTTATTTTTTAAATTAAAAAAAAAATTTTTAGTGGAGTATAGTTGCTTTACAATGTTGTATTAGTTTCTACTGTATAGCAAAGTGAATCAGTTGTATGTATACATACACCCACTCTTTTTTGGATTTCCGTCCCATTTAGGTCACCACAGAGCACGGAGTAGAGTTCCCTGTGCTAAACAGTAGGTTCTCATTAGTTATCTATTTTATACATGGTCGTGTATATAGGTCAATCCCAATCTCCCAATGCGTCCCCCCTCTTCCCCCCCTTGGTAACCATAAGTTTGTTCTCTACATCCGTGACTCTATTTCTGCTTTGCCAATAAGTTCATCTGTATCATTTTTCCAGATTCCACACATAAACGATATTATACGATATTTGTTTTTCTCTTTCTGATACCAGTCAGAATGGCAATCATCAAAAAATCTACCAACAGTAAATGCTGGAGAGGGCGTGAAGAAAAGGGAACCTTCCTACACTGTTGGTGGGAATGTACATTGGTACAGCCACTGTGGAGAACAGTATGGAGGTTCCTTAAAAAACTAAAAATAGAGCTACCATATGACCCAGCAATCCTACTCCATATCTGGAGAAAACCATAATTCGAGAGGATGCATGCACCGCAATGTTCATTGCAGCAGAATCTTGCTGTTTATTCTCTTCTAGAAGCAAGATACTTAACGGAGGAATTCATCATCGGTCATCCTCAGTTTGGGGCTATAGTTTAAGTTCCTAAATAAGAGGAAACCCCATTAAACCATCTTTCATACTTAAGTTACTGCAGAAGCTCACTGATATTTCTCCCTACCCCTAGTCTCTTCTACTCTAATCTGCCAGGGTATTATTTCTAAAAGGACTTTTTATTCTGCTAGTGATACCACTGCACAATCACCCTATTTCACCATCAAATTCCTCAGCATAGTATTTGAGGGACTTCATAACTTTCTTCTTAAGTTCAAACTGACCTTCCATTATTGCTGGATGTAAATCATTCGCTCATCAAGTTGGTCCCGTTACTCTTCTACATATGGCTAGGCTGCTTCTCCCTCTTATTTTTGCTTATATGAATCTTCCTGCTCAGAATTCTTCCCATCCTCTTACCCCAATTCAAGTCCACATCCACTTCTCCCATGAAACCTTCGTTGTTCATCTAGACACAGTGATCTTTGTTCATGTGTTTCTGTAATACCTGTAGCCTAAACTACACACTTAAACACTTGATTTTACACTGCTGTATAATATTTGACATGCTTCAGGTATGCATGTTTCACATCTCCTCATACTCAAGGACACGGAGTTTTTACCTTTTGATATTTTACTGACTACAAGTTATGCTAAATATTCTAGTGGATAATTAAACATTCAATTATTTGATTTGAGAGCAGAGAATTAATATTGTTATCATATTACATTTATTGAGTCTTATATTAAAAGTGTCCTGATCATTTTTATAACCACAATCTGGAATAGTATTGAAGAACTTGAATGTTATAAAAATGACCGACAAAAATGACCAAGCTGAATAAGAATTTTTAAAAAGCCTCTGTAAACATTATCAGGGAATGTACAGCTATTTATAACAATTTAGATGGGTGTCTTAAAGTAACGTGAAGATTTTTTCCTTTGGCCCAAACAAGAACATTTTGACAAAATTGTGATAAAATATTAGAATAAAATGTAAAGCACCAAGGGAACTGTAACTCTCCATAGAAGTTTTTTCTGAACTGTATCATTTTAATATTTACCAGTAAAGGTAAGTGATAAAGAAATGACTTTCCCATAATTATTTCTATCTTCAATGTTACTTTGTACTTCGTGAGCTGAATGTGATGATTATTGTGGTGACGGTGGCCACAGGGGTGTATAGTAGTAACAGAAGTAGAATAGGAAATCTACTAACAATATGACAGACTTAAAAAGAAATAGTCAATAGCTCTGACTAGATTTTCTAAACACCTAATGAATTGTGCTAAAATGTGTGTAAACATTGTGGCTCTTATCAGAAGCTCTATTAAGGTAGCTTAAATTTTATTCCTTAGTGCTCTGGAAGCTAAGTAAACTCTAATTGTCACTTTATGAACAAACCTACCCCCAAAAAAGAAGATCCATTTGAGGATTCATGATCATGTTTCTGCATGAGCCTACCTTTACTGATGTATTAAAACAAACAAAAAAAAACCTTCAGTTTGTTTCCGCAGTATTTCACATTAATTCCTATGGCTTAAGAATGTTCCTCCTATTTTACTCTTAAACATCAAAGCAATGAAAACATTAATCCAGTTAATAATGGTGTGCACTTCTCTGAGATGTCTTTCATTTTAAATCAACAACCAAAAGATTTTTCAGTGTTACTCCCATGGGTTCTAATGAGAGGTGGACAGGTGTTAAACACCCTATTCTTCTTTGATCACGTACGTTAGTGTACCTGACTCAGATCCTCAACATCAAAACTCTTCTTGCTATCACTAAAAATATAGGTGGTCTCACTTCACAGTTATTTTGTGCAAGGTAGAGAAGTTACAATGGCATGGTTCTACATGGTGTTTTCTAGACTTTACTAGTTTGCCAGCTTTTGTGGATAAGTCCGACCTTTGAATGTCACTTAAATATAGTCTTTCCTGGAGTTGATTATGCAATGAATACAAAAGAGGTATCTGCAAAACGTGGAATTAATTTTGAGAGTTGAATAAAGACCTTAGAATAATAATGGTGACTATACAAGTCACCTGTGAAACTGTTGTCTCATAGGTGACATTAATTTCTTATCTATAGAGTCTTATTAGTGAAAGTGTTATGTTTGTACCTCCCAAGAAAAGGAAATAATTTTCTTTTTTAGCAGTCTATTAAAATGTCAAGGTTTATCTTGACTGCGGCTTTTTAATGTAAACGTTTGGGCCTAATTGAATTCCTAACATATATGTCACTTAGAATTCTGATAGGTTCCAGTAAAATTTGGTCTGTAAAGACATACTTCTCCTGAAAAGAAAAGGTATAACAAAAATATTATGTCACACAGTGGCAGAAAGATGGTCAACATAAGTTATTGTGATAATTTTAAGATCTTAAAGTATAGGAACTAAACTCATATGTGCTTACTCTTCTCCAGAGTATTTACTGGAAGGTTTTATATGTAAAGCTAACCTATAACTATTTGTGAATGGTTGTTATGGTTGAAAATTCTAGAATTAAAACAATAAAAGTTATCTTGAGTATCAGAGTTCCACCCTCTTTTTTGAAAATAATAAGAACAAAAATAATTATTTTACATTTACCTAGTGTTTTGCAAATAACAGACTTTCCTTGCTGTGCTGAACTGCAAAAATATGTCATGCCCAAATCTCTGGGGCTTTATTAAAACTTTAAATACTCTCTTCTTATAGACTTCTTAAAAAAATACTGAAGATAGTACAGGTATGTCATCTGGACTGTGTCATTCTGACAAGTAGATGTAAGTGCAGAATTAAAGTTCTGCACATTAACCTGAGAGTAGATCATTTTATTCAGGATTCACTCTTCTGTGAACAGCTTTATGTTATGATCTCACTCAGTACAGCAGATGAAATATTAATAGACCATTGAAAATGCAGTAAAGTTTTGGTCCCATGTTATGCCTTCATTGTATACCAAACCACCCAAAACAGTATATTTATATGTTTAGAATAAACCGTGGCTCAATTTTTTAAAAATCAAACATCTTCAAGAACATAATAATATAAAGGAGTTTGTTATGGGAATCTCTAATTCCTCTATTTCTGACCACAAAACATATTTGATCATGGTATGTAAAGAACTATTGCAGAATTAAATCTGTTTCTATGCATCAAAAAATTAAGATAAAGTATATTTGGAGGGAGATTATCAATTGTATCAATTGATAAAATTTATAAATGTTATGTATCAATAAATAAATTCATTGATACATTTTATCAATTGATCACTGATACAAAGATTTTATCAATTTGGTCATGTACTTTGGCTATAAGTAACAAAACAACCAACAGTAGAGGCTCAAGTAAGTAGTTCTAGAGGTAGATTGTTGTTGGCATTGGTTCGTTATAACAAATACTGCAGAGGCGTCTTTGTGATTCTTATGGTCTCTCTCAAATGGTTGCAAGAAGAATGAGGTGATTGCCAAAGTTCCAGACATCATGTTTAAAAGAAAGAAAGAAAAGGGGAAAGGGCGACAGCCACATCAAGGAAACTAAAATTTCCTAGGGACCTTTATTAGAATCCCACCATCTTCTGGTTGCATCTCTTTGAGCAGCTATGGGTCACATGGCTAGTCCTAGCTGAGGGAAGGAAGGCAAAGGAGAAGGGGATTATAAGCAGTGATTAGGTCTGACACATATTCTAATTTCCACCCTATTTACTAAGTCAAATTATTTGTGTCTTGTTTTTACTTATCAACCAAAACTTTCTGTTGATTTTCTGACTAGCCACAAACAATGATACTTTCTTTTTGCCTCTGAAATTTAAAGTGGGGGACCACCGGACTCATGTCATGTGTTATTCTCCCAAAAGCTTAAATGGTTTTGATTGATTCTCAAAACATAGTCTCTGGTAGTAGCATATATCAGAATATATATTAGTATATGTATTCTTTTGCTCCAGCTTTTTAATTAGGTAGTTGTTGATAAAATAGACCTTTTGACCAAACTGGAAGGCAGATGAGACTGACAACAGCAATGTTAAATGTTGTCTTTTCAGAAATCCTGACTATTCTGTCCATTGCAGATCCCTTCAGATTGATTGGATGCCTCCAGGGAAGCCAAATGGCATCATTCTCGGATATGATCTCTTACGGAAAACATGGCGTTCATGCCTTAAAATCCAGAAGTCAGTGAAGGACCACAGTCATGAACTCTGCAAAGCAGTGAAGTGTCAAAAACCTGAAACTATCTGTGGACCCAGGTGCTACTCCCCTGAGACTAAGGTATATCTTTTCAAACTAGTCAGGGAAATATGTTTTTCTCACTAAACACTCCAAGTGAAATCACTTGCTTTTTTTTTTTTTTAACATATATAATTTTATTTCTCAAGTATACTTCAAGAAAGCTGGGGAAAAAAGAAATTACAATCCAACGTAATAAATTAAAACTATGACTTAATTTTTTAAAGATTATCTGCTATGTCTATGATAAATGATATTGCTATCAAGTGACCTCCAGAAAAGTGAGAGGATACTTTTAACATTTTACATTTGTGTCTGAGGAAATCACTTGCTTCTTAAACCATGATTTATCATGATCAAGATTTCCACCTATCAAGAAGACCCCATGGAAAAGGAAGGATGCTTATACAAATCCTATCTTCCCGATGAGCATTTTAGCCTTCTCATTTTTCATCACCTTCACAGGAAAATGAGTTTATTGAAATGATAAGTAACCTCCCGAGTTTGTTTGATTGAGTGACTTGAATTTTCTTTACAACAAATCCATTCAGCTACAAGTGGTGTTTGTTTACATGACACTGATGAGTAACTGTGATTGGGACCTTTCATGGTTTGACTGAAATATTTTTAAATTATGGCCATTTGCAGATTAGTGTTCATATTAGTTGCAGTTTAAGAATCAGATCAATAATACAGCCAGACAGAGGGGTTTGTAAATGGTTTTTATTGATAAGTGATGCAGAAAATCCTTAGTTTGAAGATAGGATTTCACATAATGAAATAATGTTCCTATTTGTCAACAACATCACACATGTAATGACTAAAGCTACTACTAAATTCAAAAGATTCACTGCAAAAGGACATAGTAATTATGAAAGTGAGTTGTTGAAGCAATATGGATCAAAATACAGATTATTATGGCTGACACTGGCTATCATCTAAGAAATGTCATAAAACTAGTAGTTACTAACTGTACTTTTTTTTGACACTTAGGCTCCAGAATTGTCCTTATGCCGAAGTTTTATGTCATTTTAAGGCATTAAATGTGTGCCATCTGATGAGCACACTTTCATAAAATGAAATGAAATTTAGGATTTCTGAGAGGAAAAAAAATTGCTAGAATAAATTTTCCCATTAAAATTCTCCAGGAGAAAAAAAAAAAAAACTTTGATGCATTAAAGGACACACACAGGTATTGTCAGTGAAAGAGGAAGTCAATTAAAATCTCAAGAGGAAAAAGTTGTTTGTAAATTTTGTTTGGGGTTAACTATGAATATATATTTCCTGGGTGAGAGGCTGGAGAGAGGTAGAAAATAGATTTATTGTGAGTCTAAGAGTCTTTTGGCTAAATCACTACAGGAGCATCTGTAATAGTTATACAAGCTTCCCCGTGTGATTACAGCCATGGGTCTCAAACCCCAGTGAGTATCACACCCGGAGGGCTTGTTAAAACACACACAGCAGGTCCCACCCCCAGAAGAAGTCTGGGGTAGAGCATGAGAATTTGCATTTCTAACATGTTCCTGGGTGATGCCTCTACATCTGGTCCAGGGACCACACTTTGAGAATCACTAGATTACAGAATTACTTTTGGAAAACATAGAGCAAGGAACAGGCTGCCTATTTGAATATTAGCTACACACTTACCAGCTCAAGTTATTAAAATTGTTTTCTGAGACAACGAACTTGAAGACTGAATTCGAAGATTAAGAAATACTCTGTTCAGGAGGAGACCTCGCAAGAGAAATAATCTCCTGAAAATGTCCCCTTTGGGGACCCATTGATGATCTAAACCAGAGTTGGTTAGAAGAAAGGCACAAGTTTCACGTGACTGAAAGAGCTTGAGAATGGCACTGACACTGAAAGTATGGAAGGGAACCAGTCCTAATGACCCATCACTAAATAAATGCTTGAAAATTTAAAAGGATGGTAAGTCCTAGCGAATCTTGCTGAAGGAAAAGCCTGGATGTTCTTTGATGTCCAGAAACTCACTATACGTGAATGGGACTTTAATAGATTCTTTAAGATTGTACAACAAAGGGCAAGATTTTAGGTCACTGTCATAAAACAAGAGGAAGGTGTGTATTGCTTTACCCTGAAAGCAAAAATGACCAGCATTCCTAAATCCCACATAAACACAAAGAGAAGAGTTTTTGCTTAACTCTTTTAAAATGGGGCATAATTTGAAATTTTACGTGTCACATAGAATATGGCATCAAAGAAAGGAGTCATGCAATTTATCCTTGGAATTAGACTGATTTTGAATCCTCATGCTACCAACTTGACACAGCAAAGCCAATTTATTGCAGTTAGTTTACCAGGGCTACCTGAGGAAACATAGAGATAGACTTCTGCCCAGTTTCTTTGCTCTTTGGTCACTTTTGAGAAATGAATGAAGTACTAAGCTAGTCTTCAGACTTAGAGATTCCACATTTTACTGCCCTTGTATTAAGCATGAATCAAATGTCGGTGCAGGCTGGAGGTAGCAATGAGCAAAAAGGTAAAAGAGAAGCACCTCTTAAATAGTGGTCGATTTTGTCTGCTACAGGAAGCATCTATCTAATTAATGCAACTTATGCTGAGTGTATGTTCTGAGGCTACATCTCAGGACTATTCCGTGTTTCATTTGTTCTAGATACAGAGTGTCAGTCTCTCAGACCTCAAGTGAGCATGCAAAATAATTATTTGATTGCTCAAGCACATAATTTCTTCCACAGGAGAAAACACTGTTAAAAGGGCTTTTCAAAAATAATTTCCATATAAATTTCCTTTTCTATACATATACACACACACACACACACATATATATATATAAATGTTGGGCACTGTTGAGATTGCCTTGTCTGAAGATTGGATTCATAAATAAGTGATCATATAAATTAGTGTAAGGAAAATGCAATGTATTAAAAAAATAAAAGATCAATGAGAGACAGGTTTCCACAGATGCAATGTTTTTAAATTAAACAATCATTAAAATAAAAACATATATATGAAGGAAATTGTTCATTTACAATTCTAAATCATCTTCTCATTGGAAGCACTGACATTCAAAAGATAATCCATATTTATAGAGTATTATAATAGAGCACAAAGCATGGTTGAAGGCTAAAAGAAGCTACATTGTATCAACAGCATTGGTAGAATTTGAATGATACAGAGAAAATGTACTTTTTAAACCTTTAAATTTTTATCAGAAATATGCTACATTTGGTCTCAGATCAAGTCCTTATTAAATAATAACTGTATCACATAAGATATGGTGGTACAATACTCTTAATAAAACTATTTCTTTATATCTGATTCTCAAATTTCAGGTGTGTTGTAATGGAGTTCTCTACGACACCCAGCCTGGACACCACTGTTGTGAAGAGAAGTACATCGCATTTGTTTTGAACTCAACTGGAGTTTGTTGTGGTGGCCGAATACAAGAGGGACAACCGAATCATCAGTGCTGCTCGGGGTATTACGTTAGGATTCTACCCGGTGAGGATCATTTCCAGTAGTACTCAGTAATCTTGGGAACCAGAAAAAAGAAACATGTGACTTGTGTCAATGAACTATTTTAAGCACCTCCCCACCAGAGATTAAACCACCAACACATAGCCAATGGCCGGCTTTAGGTATCATTTCTTCTCTCAGCTTTTTTGAAATATAAGCAAGACTAGGTACAAACTAGAGAGGGAATAGAGAACTCATTATATGTATTACATAAATAAATATATCTGGAGAGCTGGATAATTCCCTTTTTTGTGACTTTATTTTATCCACATGGCTGAGTATTTCACCATAAACTCTGTGAATTTCTTCGTGTTCCACTCCATGAAGCTGTTCTCCATTTTCTCCATTTCTGTTCTGAAGGATGTACGCATTGTTCCTAGAGGGATCATAACCACAGAATCCATTTATCTGAGGCCCCCTAATTGCTCTAGGTCTGGCAGGGGAAGGAGGGATGTAGCAAAGAGTAGCAATCAGGAATTTTTCCCTCCTCACCTTCTTTTTCCTTCTGTCTTATCAGCCAACTGAATAAGCCATTTTCCAAATTCAACTGCACAGAACAATGTCCAGTGAATATAGCTGAAAATAAAGATAACAACAATTGGCATTTATAAAACAACAAGTTTCTGGCACACTCTGTATTCAAGGCTTTACATATGATATGATGACATGCCCAGATCCACATAGATGGGAGCGGAAGAGCTGAAATGCAAATCTGTGTGTCTTTCCAAAATCCATGCTCTTTTTTTTTTTTTTTTTTTGCAATACGCGGGCCTCTCACTGTTGTGGCCTCTCCCGTTGCGGAGCACAGGCTCCGGACGCGCAGGCTCAGTGGCCATGGCTCACGGGCCCAGCCACTCCGCGGCATGTGGGATCTTCCCGGACCAGGGCACGAACCTGTGTCCCCTGTATCAGCAGGAGGACTCTCAACCACTGCGCCACCAGGGAAGCCCAATCCATGCTCTTTTGAGCAGTCTACTTAATAGGCGTTAACATAATTATTAAACAACTATTCCAGACTTCTAAAAACTTCATTACTGTTACTATCGGTTACTATTTATTCTAGAAAAGCCATTGAGAATACAGACTTTTTTTTCCCCTAGTACCTAAGTTTAATGCCTATTTCTTCTTTAAGAGCACAGAAAATAGATATGGGAGAAAGAGAAGAAAGCTAAGTGTTTGGATGCTCAATGCTTTGAGATATCTAGTTTAACATGAAATTTATGCCAGAAATGTAGTTAATTCAGGTATTGTTCAGTGTACCTTGTGTTTGGTACAAATATATCCATCCAAGATATCTGTATGGAGAAATTGTCTCACCCAGTATATCCTTTACAAAACACTGGAGCAAACAGGGAAAGTGAGATGATTAAATACTATGCAGGTTTATTCCAGGCAGAGATCTTCTATTCTTCATAATTGTTCCTTAAAATTAATAGAAAAATCTGCCCTTGTAAAAGTACAGTTATTTCTGATTCTTATGCAAAAATACTTTCATAATTAACTCTTAATCAACTGGATTTTCCAAGTAAGAAAACAGAACGGTGACAGAAACGAAGATTTTGCAGAAAAGCCTTAACTTCATTATACTACAAATCATAGTGTTAGGCAATGAATTAAACACTGTCAAATGCTTTACTCTCTCAAAATAATTTACACTTGGGAGTTTTCAACTATATTTCACATCTTCCCTCCTTGCAAAACAATTTGCCTTGAAAATTATAACTATAGAGATTATAACTATAGAGGTGAGATGGAAATTTTCTGTTGTTCCATCCTTCCCATTCTTCAAACCAGTAGGTCATATTAGGCTTTTCTCTAAGTCCAGCATAGAACTAAACAATTGTGTTTTCATCTCCAAGTCACATTAAAATTTCTGGTAAGTTATGATTTGCCATGAACTGTCCCAACTCTGAAAAATATCCACTGTGCCTTAAAACTGATGAAAAACACTTGGTTGCATATGTCATGGCTATGAACACCTAGGATCTTTACCTGTCACCTTTCTCAATCCTAGCACAAAGTGTCAGATCTCCAACTAAGAAATCAATCTACTTTTGTTCTATTTCCAAATAAAATTCAACTTTTTTTCCCCAAAACTGAAATAAGTCATGGAAGCTCAAAGGTCGTTTACGGATGTTATACAAAACTTTTTAATAAGTAATTTTTAAAGCAAGAGTTTTTAAAACCTCCATCATCTGTATATTGACACATGTTCATTCAGACTTCGAGCATTTTATTTTTTTATTATATATATTTTAATTAATTTATTTATTTATGCTTTATTTTTGGCTGTGTTGGGTCTTCGTTGTTGTGCACGGGCTTTCTCTAGTTGTGGAGAGCGGGGTCCACTCTTCATTGTGGTGCACGGGCTTCCCATTGCGGTGGCTTCTTTCGTTGCAGAGCACAGGCTCTAGGCACGCAGGCTTCAGTAGTTGTGGCTCACGGGTTTAGTTGCTCCATGGCATGTGGGATCTTCCTGAACCAGTGATCGAACCCGTGTTCCCTGCATTGGCAGGCGGATTCTTAACCACTGCGCCACAAGGGAAGCCCTCAGACCTCAAGCATTTTAATATCTACCAATCTGTTGAGCATGGCCCACATTTGGATCTTTTAAGTGGTTAATTTTTCACAGGATTAGAATGCCTACCTTGATGTCAAAAGGAAAAAATGCAATCTTATTGGATAATCAAAGAAAATGTTTTACTCCAATCATGAATCTCAATATATCAGTACCTAAAAGAAAAGATTATATTGTGACCTCTATTTTCAGCCAATGGTCTTTATTAACTGGTTTAACACTGTTTACATTAAGAAAGAAAGTGTATTGACCCCAAACCATCTTGTATTTCAATGTAATTAAAATTCAATCAGTAGTCTGCCAGTTCAAGGCTGAGACAGGTATAGGCATTTTGATATTTCTAGACAGGTCTGAAATATTGGTGAATAATATTTACTTCATTTTGTTGGATACTATTGACTTCATTTTTTCTCACAACTTTCCTCCATAGAACCCGTATAACAAAGAACAGCAAAGGGAAGAATGCTCTTTCCACTCCCCCCCTTTTTTATAAATGTGCTAATGACCTCAAGCTAAATGTTAATGCGGGTCATTCTTTGATAAGAATAACAATTAACTGTTAAGACTGCATGGTAGCTTTTAGAGAGAAAACATTTTCAAGCCTGTCGTGAAATAGATTCATTTTGAGAGGTTAATGAGAAGGTGACTGATCCTTGTATCTTATGTCTAATAGCCCATTTTTGAGGGGGGAAAATTCAGTTTTACTTCTCATTGATATAATCCACACCTCTTGTTATGAAGCCTTTTCTTCTGTCAGGAACTGAATAACATTCTGAGGGATTCCAGAAAATAGGATTAAAATATCCAATCGATATTTGTTATACTCAAAAGTGGAGTTTTTTTTTTTTTTTAAAAAGGGTTGGTTTTCCCCAGTATAAGTGTGTACACTGTTCCTCTAAGCCCACCATTGTCCTAAGTGATGTTTAATTAACTGGTGCTGCCCCTGGACCTTGTGACACATTATGTTAAAGAAAGTTTGCCAGCAAGAGACACTGAGTTCTTTAGCTGTAAAGATTTAAGAAATGGGAACTACATTGCAGACCAGACAGGAGAAACCTCTCACCCAGAGAAATGTAACAAACACAGCAACTGCACTGTTCACAGTAAGATCATTTCTCCATTTCTCTAGGTACCTCATATAAGTAGAATCATATAATATTGGTCCTTTTATGACTGGCTTATTTCACTTAACATAATGTTTCCAAGGTTCATACATGTTGTAGCATGTGTCAGAACTTCCTTCCTATTTCAGGTTGAATAATATTCCATTTGTGTGTGTATACAACATTTTGTTTATCTGTTCATCTGTTGAGGGATATTTGGGTTGTTTCCACCTTTTGGCTATTGTGAATAAGCCTGCTATAAACATTGGTGTACAATTATCCGTTCGAGTCCTTGCTTTCAATTTTTTTGGCTATATACCCAGAAGTGGAATTCCTATATCATATGGTAATTCTATGTTTAATTTTTTGAGGAACCGCCATAGTGTTTTCCACAGCAGCTGCACCAACAGCAATGCACAGGGTTTGAATTTCTCCACTTTCTTGCTAACTCTTGTTATTTTCTGTTTTTGTTTTGTTTTTTATAATAATCATAAATGGGTGTGAAGTGGTATCTCATTGTGGTTTTGATACACATTTCCCTAATAATTAATAATATTGAGCTTATTTGTGCTTATTGGTCATGTTCTTTAGAGAAATGTTTATATGTATCCTTTGCCCATTTTTTAATTGGATTGTTTGTGTTTTTGTTATTGAGTTGTAGAAGTTCTTTATATAGTCTAGATATTAATCCATTTTTAAATATCTGATTTGCAAATATTTTCTCCTGTGGGTCACAGTTTTGATCAGTTGATAGTGTCTTTAGATGCATAACACATTTTAATCTTGATAAAGTCCAAATCATCTATTTTCCTTATTGTTGCCTGTGCTTCTGATGTCATATCCAAGAAATCATTGCCAAATTCAATGTCATTAAACTTTTCTCCTATGTTTTCTTCTAAAAAATTTATAGTTTCAGCTTTTACATTTAGGTCTTGGATCTATTTTTATTTAATTTCTGTATATGGTATAAGGTATGGGTTCAACTTCATTCTTTCCATTTGGATATCCAGTTTTTCCAAAAAACTTGGTCCTTTCCCTATTGAATGGTCTTGACACCCTTGTTGAAAATCATTTGATTTTACACCCAAGGTTTTATTTCTGAGCTCTCTGTTCTATTCCATTGGTCTATATGTCTGTCTTCATACTAGGATCACACTGTTTTGATTCCTGCAGCTTTATAATAAGTTTTTCTTTTTTTAACATCTTTATTGGAGTATAATTGCTTTACAATTGTGTGTTAGTTTCTGCTTTATAACAAAGTGAATCAGCTATACATATACCTATATCCCCATATCTCCTCCCTCTTGCATCTCCCTCCCACCCTCCCTATCCCACCCCTCTAGGTGGTCACAAAGTACTGAGCTGATCTCCCTGTTCTATGCAGCTGCTTCCCACTAGCTATCTATTTTATATTTGGTAGTATATATAAGTCCATATAATAAGTTTTGAAATCAGGAAGTGTGAGACCTCCAACTTTGTTCTTTTTTGAGATTGTTTTGCTAGTTGAGGTACCTGGAGATTCCATTTGAATACTAGGATGGATTTTTCTGTTTCTGCAAGAAGTATTGTTGAGATTTTGATAGCAATTGCATTGAATCTCTATGAGGCAGGAGATAGATGGGCCCCAGGCTGAACAGTTTCTCCCCTGTGGACAGAAACTCCAGAATAGCAGAAACTCCATAAAAGCAGGATGGAGAAGGCTGGGTCCCACCCAGAAAAGATATAAAAGACCACATATTCCTCATTCTTGAAGTCAAGGAGACCTCCCCAACTACACATGTGCAGAAAGGCTCCTTGGAGGTCAAAAGAAGGGGGAGCCACCCCATAGTAAGTGATGTCAACTACCCATAGGCCTCTTCACTAGAATCCATCTTGGCTAAGAGATGCTCACGCACATGTGGGAGAACCCTGAGATAAACCATATATGGACTCAGAACCAGGCAAAGCAAGATGAGTGGCCAAAGGAAACCTGGAAGAAATGCCCCATAAAAGTGATTCCAACTACCACGAGGGTGAGACTTTCTCTCCCTCTCTGAGCCCTCCCATGTGTCTATCCACACATACTGTACTCTTTTTCCTCCTAATAAAGCCTTTACTTGCTTCACTACTTTCTGTCTCTATGTGGAAATTCATTTCGACACAGCTGATGGGCCAGGGCCTTGTCACTGGCCACTGGTCTAGTGGCTGGGATTCAGTGCTCTCACTGCTGTTGACCAACCTCAGTCTCTGGCCAGGAACTGAAATCCTGCTCCAAGCTGCTGAGTAGAATTGAATCTTAACAATATTAAGTCTTCTAATCCTTGAATATGGAATGCTCTTCTATTTATTTGACTCTTCTTTAATTTCTTTCAGCAGTTTGTAGTTTTCACTGTACATTTTCTTCACCTCCTTGATTAAGTTTATTCTTAAGTATTTTTACACTATTGTAAATGGAATTGTTTTTTAAATTTCCTTCTCTGATTTTTCATTTTTGTTTTTCATAGTGTATGAAAACACAAGTGATTTTTGTATGTTGATTTTGTATCCTGCAACTCTGCTGAATTCTCTTATTAGTTCAAATGGGGTTTTGGGCGTGGAATCTTTAGGGTTTTATACACATGAGGTTATATTGTCTGTGAACAGAGATAATTTTACTACTTCCTTTTCAATATGGATACCTTTTATTTCTTTTTCTTGCCAAATTTCTCTGGTTATACTTTCAATATTATGTTGAGTAGAAGTGGTTAAAGTCAGCATCCTTGTCTTCTTCCTGATCTTAGAAAAAGAGCTTTCTTGAGTATAACATTGAGTATAATGTTAGTTGTGGATTTTTCTCATATGCTCTTTATTATGTTGAGGTATTTTCTTCTACTTCCAGTTTGTTAAATGTTTTTATCATAGTTGAATTTTGTTGAATTTTGTCAAATGCTTTCTCTGCACCGGTTGAGAAAACCATGTGTTTTCCTTCATTCATTCTGTTAATGTGGTGTATTACATTGATTGATTTTTGTATGTTGAATTATCCTTGCGTTCCAGGAATAAATCCCACTTGGTTATGTTGTATAATCATTTTAATGTGCTAATGAATTGAATTCAGTTTGTTAGTATTTTGTTGAGAATATTTGCATCAATATTTATAAGAGATATTGGTCTGTTGTTTTCTTTCCTTGATGTGTCTGGTTTTGTTATCAGGCTCATATATTTGTTATTCTGGCCTCATATATTGAGTTAAGAAGTATTGCTTCCTCTTCAATGTTTTTAAAGAATTTGAGGAGGATTGATGTTAACTTTTCTTTAAATGTTTGGTAGAATTCACCAGTGAAGCCATCTGGTCCAGGACTTTTCTTTGCTAGGAGGTTTTGATTAGTGATTCAATTCTGTTACTAGTCATAGGTCTATTCAGATTTTCTAAGTCTTCATGATTTAGTCTTGGTAGGTTGTAGTAATTTGTCCATTTCACCTAGTGGGATGGGTTTTTGACCAATGAATTTTGGATAAGAAAGACCTCAGGGATAACTGCTAAGAGTTCTTGCCCTACTTTTGTACTCTTTCTATATCTATCTGTAGTTAAATATTGTCCCATATTTTAAATATCATTTTGGTTAGCAGTTCATCTGGCTTTTACTAACCAAGTTTTGGCATATCCTGTCTTCACAAGAGGATGAGCTAATTGACAGAGATCAGGGAGTCCGGGACTATAAATCCCTGAGGCAATCCTAAATTCTTCAGGGAACTTGTGCCTTTTCCTAAGAAGGTTTGGCAAGTCATTAACTAGATTATGTAAATCTTATCTGGACAGTGGTTTAAAGCTATAAAACCTGCCAGGTTGGCCATCATATTCACATACCTCATAAGATTTAATGAAGGCATAGTGTCCAGGGAGAAAGATATGTTTAAGAAGGGTCAGTGGAGGAAATAGAAGAGGGTCTCTTGAAGGTGTAGGAAGAAGAAGAGTAGTAAGGCAATGGGAGGAGAAGGTCAAGGTTCCAGGGTCAAGGAAGGCGTTGGTCATGAGATAGAGAAGAAAGATGAAGTTTGATTTTTACATCTTCCAAATTCTTATTAGTCCTTTCTAAGATATCCTTAATAAAAGCAATTAAATTTTTTTTTGTCTTTTAGAAGCCGCTTCATACAAAAAAAATGACTACTGATATTTAGAATATTTGAACCCTTTGATCCCAAGGAACTAGGCAAAAAATTATTCTATTCTTGTCTCAAGTTTCTCAGAATATCATATAAAGGGGAAATGTGGGTAGAACTACATCAGTGAAATGCAGTGTCTGCCATAGCTCAGCAAAATACTAGTATGCAGATTTGAATATAGTATTTTTACCTCCTTTCATTTAATTAAACTTTCCATTGGAAATCTTTTGTTTGGTTAAATAAATGTAGTTTGGTTAAAGAAACTATAATCAAAAGCAATACAAATTTATCAAGAATTGATTTCTGAGTCCATCCCACTTTCCAAAAAAAAAAAAATATATATATATATATATATATATACTAAATAGATAGAAAAGTAATTGTAGACAGACTTTTTTTGTAATGTCACTTAATCCATGTCACCAGACCTCATGTGCTCATGTATCAGGGGTCAGAGAGAAAATAGGCAACATAGCATTGCCTCTAAGTTGGCATAGACACATGTTTATACACGTGTTTATACAACTTCAATGCAAACATTTTGAAGTGGTATTGAGATTTTGCAACTCCAATATGATGATACCCTGTCAACCAATTGGCATCTGCAAGATCATTGTGATAAAATTTAGTCGTGAGTCAAAGCATATTTTTTTAACTCATGCAATGATGGTTATTGTCCTAAATTGACAGGTGAAGTATGCTGTCCAGATGAACAACACAATCGGGTTTCCACTGGCCTCGGTGACTCATGCTGTGGCAGACTGCCATACTCCACCTCCGGAAACCAGATTTGCTGTGCTGGGAGGCTCCATGATGGCCATGGCCAGCAGTGCTGTGGTGGACAGATTGTGAGCAAAGATTTCGAGTGCTGTGGGGGAGAGGAACAGGGTGTGGTGTATAGTCGCCTTCCAGGTAAGGGAACCATATCTACCTTTCAGTAGAGGGAGAATCTCAGAAACAGAGAGGTTGAGAAATTTGCCCTAGATATAAAACACATAAGTAATGAAAGCTCACGTTAATTACATCTAATGTGGCAAATAGCTACACATTGCCTAACAAAGAAAAATGTAACCTCATATTTTTTATGTGCATGTGATGCGTTTCATAAAAGTAGACCAAAACTCTTTCTTCTTGAAAAGTGTCATGTCCACCAAAAAACAAACAAGCAAACACATGAATACATTGGTTCTGGACCAAGAGAATAATTCATAGCAATACTGAGAGTATACAAATTATTGTTGATGATGTGGTGCCATAATTCTTTTACTCCTTTATTTTTCTATAGCTATTAAATTAGCATTAATATTAATAGCAATCATTATCATTAAATGAGTACTTACTATCTAGGAGGTACTATACCCAATGTTTTATACATTATTCCCTCAATTAATCTGTACAAAATAGGTACTATTATTATTCACATGTTTAAAATGAGGAAGCTGAGGCACAGAGACTAGACACATGATCAAGATCACACAGTCAGATCTAGATTTGGGGGTGCCAAAATTTATAAAATTTGGGAGATGCTTTTTAAGAAAATAAAACCAAATGATGAAGACAAGATCAAATATAAATATTTATTTATAAGGGGAAAAGAAATGACAGTAATTATACATGTAAAAAGATAAACCTGGCAGATTCCACTAACATAAAAATAGTATATTTGGATTATATAATTTCTGACATCCCTCTCTATTTTTTTCCCTGACATGTTTAACTGACACCCGTGGTCACCTCTTCATATAGTCATGGCTTTGTACTATAATTATCTGTAGAGAGAATAGAAAGATAATTCATTCTTTCCTGTCACATAGTTAATCAAAAATTTTTTTTAATTATTTAAAGTTTAGAAAAGCGACTTTAAGCTTCACAACCCATTATTGTAATATTATGGAAATGTAGATTATTTTCAAATTTGGAGAAACACCTACAAAGGGTTTTCTAAGATTTTAGGGCATTTTAAGTTTTCTTGTCTTAAGGTGATTTGCAGTGACTTGTCTTAAATGTTTGTTGAATTGACAGCATCATTACCAGTTTTCATGGATATCCTTATTGTATGACTGAATTTAAGTTGTATTTTATCATAGATGCCATTATTTTATCTACAAATCGGTAAGAAGTTTAGATTTTTCCAATATGAGTTACTTGTTTTCATAATTTATATTATCAAAGTAATCATATTGCTTATGCATTGCTTCAATCCTAGATCCATCATTTTCTTTTAATAGTTTCCTACTTTGAGTATGATTTGAAATTTATTATGTTACAATTCTCTTCTTGATGTCAGAATATTTCAGTTGATTTCATTTTTCATTTTTACAGCTTTTATTTCATATTAATTTTTCTATCTGATCTTTTTCTTTAAACCTTCCCTTTATATGCATACAAATTAAGAGTCTGTAATTTCTCACATTCCTTATCTTTCCAAACTGCAGTGAAAATGACATATTTAAGCCTTAACAACTTTTTTATGAAAATGGCTGAAATCATATAAATTTAGCTGAACCCAAACTAAATATTCCCTAGACTCAACTTCCCCTTAGTTTGAGTCCATAAATGTCCATGGTTACCCTAGTCTCAATCAATATGAGGATGTGTATGACAGAGACAAGTTAAAAGGGCAAGAGATAGTGGCCATAACAAATTGTAGTTAAATATTATACATTCACAAATTTTATAAAAAATATATCTATGCTTGCCTTGGAAGGGGCTCATGCAAGCAAAGGGCCTTGAAGATCAATTTTCCTGAGCTTCGAGATAAATCTACCCCTGCAACTAGTACGCATTGGAATTCCAGCCCCTCCAAGTTAAGATTTCAGGACATGATAATATCTTGATGGAGATGAACTATGAACTCTCTACTGTCTTTCTTTAATTTCTTCTCTTTTTAAAAACCATCAAAGAGTTATCCATAATACAAGTAACAATTATGTAAATTATTCTAGTGTTATTGTTAAATACCATGTTCTTGTACACATTCTCTTCTGTGTAAAATTCTGATGGGGAATTCCCTGGAGGTCCAGTGGTTAGGACTCCGTGCTTTCACTGCCGAGGGCGTGGGTTCAATCCCTGGTCGGGGAACTAAGATCCCGCAAGACACACAGCATGGCCAAAAATAAAATAAAGTAAGTTCTGATGAAAACTATTAAGAAGAGCACTTCAATAATGAAACTAAATAATCAAAACATATTAAAAGTATCAATCCTGGGTGTACCAGAATCTTGTGCCTTAATAAGGATACTAGACTCTCAGTATTTTGATAGCCCTTAAATAAGTAAGAAATGCCAAATTAAGTTATTCGTAACTAAATTTCAATCCTCCCAGTGTGAGAAAAATTCATCTCCTTCTTTGAGTCAAAAAAAAAATACCTGATTTCTAGTTTCTTATTTTATCTTTGTACGACCATCAAGTGTATTTCCAAGGCATTTACTATTCTATGAAGCTATAAATCACCTCTCTGGATCCACACTGTATCCATCTTATGCCTTTTTTAATCCAACCCAGTAAGACATATTTAAAGGAAGATTTTAATGTATATACTGTCAAAGTGGTTGATAGTCCCATGTCATTATGTTGATCTCCATCAACTGTCCAGAAAATAGTAAGAGTGGCTAGTTGTCCTATATACAACAGAATTAGATTTCAATTATGACATTTTCATTGACCTAAGGAATTTAAGGATTATCTCCAAGAAATGGCACAGGGCAGCTGGTTCTGTATTATAAGGTAACAAGAAAGTTAAGTTTGCCAGGTAAGACCAAAAAAAAAACAAAAACAAACAGCAAAAACCAACCTCCCAAGATCTTCTTAAAAATGAATGATGTATTAAATCATATAATACACAAGTGTCCGGTATAGACACAGAAGTCATTTCAGAAATATCCCCTATGGATTGTAGATGTAAAAGGTTAGTATTCTAAAGATAACTAAAGTCCAGTCAAGAAGTCCAGCTCAGTGTGTCCTGGACACTGCTTATTGGCTAGAAGATGTATACAAGCAGCAGGAGACAAATCACAACAACACGTAGGCAACATTCCATGTTCACTATTTGCCAAGCTGAGTTCTGTGTGCTTCAGACACGTTAACACATTTAAACCTCACAGCAACCCTATGAGGTAGGTACTATTATTATCTCCATTTTACAGATGAGGAAACAGATGTACAGAAGTTAAAAAAACTTTTTCCAGATCACACATCTAGTAAGTGGCTGTTTTACTTCAGGGAACACTGTTACTATAAATGAACCTCAAAATATATAAAGGCTCAAAGATAATAGAGGTTCATTTCTTTCCCATATAATAGTATTGTGTGAACATACCTTCAGGGTAAGATCTCCTTCCCACAGTCATTCTGGCTGTTGGAAGCACTGTCATTTTCAACAGGTAGCTTCTCGGGTCACCTGGGAGTTGTCTGCAGTCAGAAGAAGAAAAGAGTATGAAATAACAGGTGTGGGGTTTTTTTTTGGCCAGGTCTAGAAATAGCATATAGTTTTATTAACATTTCATTGACTGGAACTCAGCTATCTATCGATACCTAAATGCAAGGGAGTCTGGGAGATCTGCCCATGAATTTCTTTCCACTGTGACTAAGAAGAGTTTCTAACTCCATTCGTAGAGTCCATGCTCTTAACCTTCCTGAGCATTCTGATACCTGAACAAGCATTGGATACTCTCCAGCCCAAACCATATCAATGTTTATCAAGTCTGATGAACAGGCCCAGTGTAACTACCAAGTTGCCAACATTTTCTGATGACCAGAAAAAAATGAGACATTGACTACACACCAGAAGTGTGCCCAAGTTAGAAGAAAAGCTGCTGTGTTTGTGTGCTAAGCTCTAAGGCAGTGACTTTTAAAGTATGGCTCGGGGATTTCTGAGGGTCTCTAAGACCTCTGGTGGTGTCTGTGACATCAAAACTATTTTCACAATAATACTAAACTATTATACGCCTTTTTCACTATCATTCTCTCATAAGTATACAGTGGAGTTTTCCAGAGGTTACATGACATGTAATATTGCAACAGATTTTTTTTAATTGAGGTATAGTTGATGTACAATATTATATGTTACAGGTGTACGATATCATGATTCACAATTTTTACAGGTTGTATTCCATTTATAATTATTATAAAATATTGGCTACATTACCTGTGCTGTAAAATCTATCCTTGTAGCTTATTCATTTTATATATAGTAGTTTGTACCTCTTAATCCCCTACCCCTACCTCGCTCCTCCTCCATTCCCTTTCCCCACTGGTAACCACTAATTTGTTCTCTGTATCTGTGAGTCTGCTTCTCTCTTGTTGTATATTCACAAGTTTGTTGTATTTTTTTAGATTCCACATATAAATGATAACATACAATATTTGTCTTTCTCTGTCTGATTTATTTAGCTTAGCATAATGCCCTCCAAGTCCATCCATGTTGCCACAAATGGCAAAATTTTCGTTCTTTTTTATGGCTGTGTAGTATTCCATTGTATATCTGTACCACATTTTCTTTATCCATTTATCTGTTGATGGGCATTTAGGTTGCTTCCATGATATTGCAATAGTTGAATGCAGAAGCAGATAGGAGAATTCAGTTACTTTTATTAAGCTAGACATTAAAGAGGCTTGCAAAAATATAAACAATGTCAATCTTCTCACTAATTTTTCTCAGTTTGGAAATATGTTTATTTTTTCATAAATATTTATGGTAGCATGTTATATACTTAACATTATTTTCAATGAATTAATGAATATCTATTTCAAACATTTCAGTTTTAGGCTCTAACCCAGTAAATATCAACAAATCTTACCCATATAAACAAAAGCTATTTGGGGTCCTCAATTATTTGTGAAAGTATAAAAGAGTCCTGGCACCAAACTTTGAGAACCACTGCTTTACGGCTTAGTAATCAGGTCTGCTAGAAATTCATGGCCATTAGTTAGTTATCCTGTACTATGACTAACCAGTTGAGTACTTCTTTCTCCTTTAGATGTGTTAGCTAAAAACAGGTCCATTAAAGTCAGAACCATGATCATGGAGTAGTGGAGATGCAAAAGTGCTGCCCCCCCTCCCGATACCGTAATGAGTCAGAGTTTGAAAACAGCAGTAAGCTGTCTCATTTTAGCATTGTTGCTCATCTGTTGCTTTTTTTAAGTCAATTGCCATATTCCTTCATTCTATAAACATGTACCATGTAGTGACTATATTCGAAATATCATTCTCAGTGCTTTGTGAGTGTAAAAATGGCTAAGATTCCATTTTTATGCTTAAGGACTTGCAATCTAATCAAGGAGAAAAGTGCCTGTAAGGTTAAACACAGGCATAAGAGAGGGATGAATACAAGCATAATCTTAAGACTGAGTGATCACTCCAGCCAAGATGATGAAGAAAGCTAAACCACTGATCGGAACCTCAAACAACGAGTAGAATTTTGAGACACGTGGATGGAAGAAGGACGTTTCAGCTAAAGGGCATGGCTTGAGCTGAAGTGTGAAATTAGCAGCCTGCAAAGCATGTCTAGGTAGGAGTGAGCAGTTGGGTTGATTGGAGGAAGATGCCGTGGATAAGGAAATAGAGGGAGATAAAGCCGAGAAGCCGAAAGGATTTGAACATTATTTGGTACTCAGGGAAGAGTCAAGGCAATGATGAGGACTGTGATTTAAGGAGATAAATTAGATTTGGGTGGCAGAATGGATGTGAAGGAGAAGGAAAGGTAAGTCAGTTAAAACTGTTGCCAAAAGTGCCTGTTCTACGAAATGGAATCCAGGTCACTGTCCACTAGGACAAAGGCTCTTAATCTTTTGGAGGTCGTACACTCCTGGTAGAATCTTTTGAAAGTCACAAACCCTCGCTTCAAATAATAATATGTAGGATACACACAAAATTTTTTTTGCCATTTCATATGCCCTTGAAGTCCGTCCATGGGCCCAAATTTCAGAATCACTGGTGTACTTCACTATGATATACATGCTAGCCAATTATTTCCTAAGCAAACTGTGCCATTCCTCAATTCCTGTGAATCAAAATTAGCTCCAGAGTTTCCCCTGACCTTCAACAGTTCCACCAAGTCTGGTAATCATGGTGGACTGAAAGAATGAGCCTTTTAAAAAGGAAAAAAAAAAAAATCTCTTTTTAGTCTCTTGACCTCCCTGCAGGTTTCACTGATAACAGACACGTTCCACATGTCTTTTTTCTCTCTCTGTTGCCGTGCCCTCCTGTCGCCCCTAATGATTGTGACCTTAGTGACCTTCCAGAATATCCATATGGCCCTTTCTTTCCTCGACCTAGCAATACCATACCTGCTGCTTGAGGGCTTGGATCTCATAATATTGTTCCTAAGCCTGGCCTCTCTCCCTGCCTGGCATTGTGGGCCTGCCACGACACCAGGCTGGCTCGTAAAACATCTCTTTATGTACTTTATTACTTAAACTCTTTTATTTGCCTGCAGGAGCCCTTTAACAAAATCACATTGAATTGACTTTCTCACACCAAATCAAATCTCCCTGGTCCCAGTTCAGTTGTCTTTGTCAATATGTATTTTATAAATGGAGTGAATTAACAGATGCTGTTGGAACAGAAGTGCTGGAGTAGCGTTTATGTTTTTAGTGCTCTCTCTGGGCAGATGAGTTGTGTAGGAGTGTTACACAGGTACCTCGGGATGGAAGTCATGCTCGTCACTTCGGTGGATGTGTATTCTTAACCATTTTCTTTGACTATATTTTAAACCTCTTTATGACTCTTTTTATTTGTAGTGTTTGCTTATATGGTTTTATCATTTGTACCATCAATCTTAGGTTGGACTTGATTATACCCCTTCATTATTAAAAGATGAAACTTAAAGCCTCTCTACCAGGCAAAGAGGACAGGACTTTCTGTTCGCCGTGAGGAACTAATCATGACATACCTTTGGAACATATTGCTTTATTTCTAGTATCTGTGTTCTCCATGCAACCTTGGATATGAAACTCTGGGTTGAAACTGTTCTAGAATAAAGTACTGACTTTCCATGTCCTAGACTCTGACATCAGTCGAATGAATGACTACCGCTGTTACATAAGATGGAATTTGGGGACTTTTGCAGAGAGGAAAATACATCATAGAAATCCATTGTGTAAGATGTGTATTGAAAGATTTCCCAGGAAGATTTCCATATGACATAATGACCTTTTGAAACGTGTAATGTGTAAATGCTATAAAATACATTGCAATGATCTGGGGAACATTTTTACCCTACCCTGTCTCAGTTTTGTGGTGGTAGCCACAGAGTCAGCTGCCAGTGAAGACAAGATGCATTTCTTTTCTTTCATGCTCTGCCATCAACTTTATGTTTGTCCTGAGAATGACTAATCACAAACCTGTTTTTTTTTTACATTCTTCTAGGCCTGAAATATAATTCCTTGGCTTAAAATTTGGTCCCCATGGTCAATCCCAGAGTTCCACAATGATTTGTCATATTCTAGACTCTGTTTTTTATGACTGTACTATTTTTAACTCAAAAGCATGATAATTCTTGGATAATTTTTAGAAAAATGGCACACTTGTTTTACAGAATTAACAGTTTAGAAATTCATCAGGACTGTATGTTTATAAATGCTCTCCTTTCAGCCATGGACATTAAGTAAGTGTTAGTAACATATTGGAAGTGTTCATAATATTATGAGTAAAAGAATTCTTTCCTTCTCTGTTTTCTCAGTTGTATCCAATGCGACGGAAGCTATCCATTGGATATATGCACTATTTGCAAAGACAATATAGGCTGTTTGATCTCAGAAATAAATATCTAATAGTTCAGTGCATACTCTACCCCTTTAATAACATCTGCATCTTGTTCAAAGAGAATCTCCACCTTTGTACAAATTTAATGAAGAGCCTCTGGAAGTGTAGATCAATCCATCAATAATACATGACCTGTTTTGTTTTTCTTTGGGCATATTTAAAACTGTGATTTCTATGTGTCAAAGGTCAAAAGTCAAGTGCTCCATGTGATAAATTATGTAGGGTCAAAAGTTATTGCAGTGCAGTTTCAGAAGATTGTCTGTCTCTGAATTTGCAGCTCATTCATGCTGAAGTGATGCACTATGGGAATTACTACCAAACTCTGCTCGGCAACATCTGCTCTCCCTAAGTGAGTTAGTGCACGTCAGACATCTTTATGTCAGAATATTGCAGTGATGGATGCAGTCTTCAGAAAATGCTGCATAAAAATCTGGTGTGCCATTCTGGCCATTAAGTGAAATTACTATTTAAATTAATGGCACTGTCACAGTTTATCTGTGCAAAGAATGAACGCTGATTAGGGTATTAAGTAATTAGCAATTTATCACACTGGAACAAGGTTGATAATAATTAAAGAAGTAATGGTTTACCAAAGAAACTAGAAAGGGAGTCACTTCTTGTTATGTGAGTGAAATCTTGGCTTTAAATTTTAATTCAGTGAAACAAAGATGAAGCTCTTTGTGAAAGAAAGCATCCTTTTTTTCTAGTGTAAAAACAGTTCATTATCAAAATTTTAGTTGACCTGTCAAAAGTCCCTCAGAGCGATCAGATGACTGATTAGGAGTTTGGAATTAGGTCAATGTCTGCATTTTGATTTTATACTGAAAGCATGGTGAAACTGTAAAGTAATTTGCGAGTAGAGGGGGAGAATGTATTTTGCTCCCTAAAGGGCCAGTTTTCAGATTTTGATTGCTCTTTAAAATAGAAACATGAATTATTTTAAGAAAACTGCTGGAGAAAAAAAAAATGACAGCAAAGAATCCAAGGTTGTATTTAAATGTCTGATCAGAAAGCAGAAGAAAAAAAAATGCCCAAACAATATAAAACTTGAAGCTGTGGATTTTTCTTTTTAGTGTGTGTGTGTGTGTGTGCGTGTGTGTGTGTGTGTGTGTGTGTGTGTGTGTGTGTGAGAGAGAGAGAGAGAGAGAGAGAGTGTGAATTTTACCCATCATAATCAAGACTCAGACCACAATGATAGCCCTGCTGTGTGTATCTATTTGAAAGAACTTCCCCTGGAAAAGTTAATACAACTAACATTATTAATAAAGCACCAAAGAAAACAGTTTACTTTTAAACCAATTACTTTGAATAGTTATCACCTTTAAACATGAGGTCAAAATGCAGTTATGATCAATGTAATAATTAATCATAAATAAAAAATTTTTAATATTGAGAGATATGTTTTTAAAGTGGAAAGATCAGTGAGAGTGGGGAGTCGTGTGGATAAACATCTTTCTTAAGGCATGTGCCAAGTCAGTGTCTACTCTCAATGATTTTTTTTATAAACTGGAAAACACTTAAAACTCATTGGTCTATTATTAGGAGTGTCTTTCATAATGTAGGTGTTTGTACAGGACCAGATTGAGCAATTTGGGACCCCAGGGCCCTTTGAAGTTGAGGTTCTTTATGTTACCAGTCATGACTAATAATAAATAGACAAAATTCTAATTAAAATAAATCATTCATCACATTGCGCTGCTGTATAACTGGATATAAATTCTACTATGATAGCCCTGTGACATGGGGTATAGGCATCTTCATTTCTAGCTTAATCTGACTCTAGTACATTGTTTATTTATTCAGCCTTTTATGTCTATATTTCTGTGGTGTCTCTTCTATGGCAAGATCTAAATGATGTGAGCACAAGCAGTTACACTGAATTGGGTGGGAGAAAGGAGGCTGTTTGGTATCTCAGGCACACCTGTCTTTCATGGAGAAGTGGAGATCAAAGGTCTTCCCTGCAAGGTCTTTCGGCCACCACCCCAACCTCTTACCCACGTCCAGTGATGGGTCTAGTGCAGCTCGAAGAATGGTGGCCAAATGGCTCACCTACCTGATCAGTGAGTGCACTCAACTGGTTTTGAATACAAATCTATCTCATGACCAAAGAATGGTTACAGTTGCTGCTGGATTCACAAGAATCAAATATCTGTATCTTAGACAAAGGCAGGCAGAAACTTACAGGATGCTTACGCAAAGTCTCCAGTTCTAGGATGGTGCTACCTCTCCACTGTCTAGCCTCTTATCCCAGAGTGCATGGGTGACCTCTTCTCCCTTGTGAATTTCTAAAGATTTCTTCTGAGTTCCTGTGGTTTAACTACCCCTTTCTCTGCAACAAGATGTTATCATCACAAAATGGGCAGGCAGTTCTCATGACAGAAATCAGATCACTTTTTATGGCGCTTAGGAGAAATTTGGCCCCCTGCTGAATGATTTTAGAACACTTCCTCTTGTGTGTTCTTTACCTAATTAGTGTCTAGTGCTCTTGATCAGAAGGACCCCTCACTGTACATTTAAATCACCTTGGTAGGGAAATGCTACCTGAGCTATCGTACCGTTTCAGGAACTGCCTGAGTCTGACATTTTTATACCAAACTTTATACCAACCTCAGTTTTCTTCTCTTTTTTATTTCATATTCATATATAACATTTTATTGTTGCAGGGATGTTCTGTTGTGGGCAGGATTATATGAATATGTCAGATACCATATGCTGCTCAGCTTCCAGTGGAGAGTCTAAAGCACATGTTAAAAAGAATGACCCAGTGCCAGTAAAATGCTGTGAGACTGAACTTATTCCAAAGAGCCAGAAATGCTGTAATGGAGTTGGATATAATCCTTTGAAATATGTTTGCTCTGACAAGATTTCAACTGGAATGATGATGAAGGTAATTGATAGAAAACCTCTCGGGCTGATTTGACAATGGAAAGAGAAATACATTGTTCATAACTATTTTTCTAAAATAGGAATATAAAAACTCCTATGTGCATTATTCATTTTCACATTACATCCATATTAATACCAAATGAGTTCGCTATGATTGATGTTATTGCAATGAATTCTAAAGGAATTAATAATGATTAGCTGTTCTCAGGAAGCTTTACCAGCACTTCAGATTAGTGCAGACAAAGTCTGAGCCGGCATGTTGCTGTGGAGGGAGATGAAGGGAAATTCAGCTTCTTTTCTCTAGCCCCCCAACCATAGGCCATCACTTTCCTTTCATAGAGAACTTACATACAGCAGATTCACTTCACTGTGTTTCTATCATATTCCTTAAGACAGTGTAAGATCAGCAAAAGCCAGCCAACCACAAAAATGAATAGGCCTGTGGGTGCATCATTTATGTTTGTATGTTGAGATGCTCCACATACAGCCATGCCGTGTTTGTTAGCATTAAACTTGACCCAGCACTCTAGAAACCTACCAGTTTAAGGAAAGGATTATGGGCATTTAAAAAACAAACACCCTACTATGTTTGGTAGTAATTTGTCACTAAGAGATGGCTAAAAATCGGTGCTTTGGTCACAGACAATAGAAGAGCTCTTGCTGAGTGAGGCAACTACACAATCATTGTGTGGACATCATGGTCTGTCGAATGGACCATAAGTCTTGAGATTTTTAAGGCCCCAGCAAGCACTTTGTGGCAATGAATATTAAGATATTCATAACTGAATCACTTTGCTGTATACCTAAAACTAACACAACATTGTAAATCAACCATACTCCAATAAAATTAAAATTAAAAAAAAGGAAAAACAGATAACACGTAAAATTATTGGAGAGTAGGTACTTCATGAGGTGAATAACCATACAAAACACCCAACAAAAATAGTAAGGTTTTGTCTACAAAATTTTTTAAGAATCGATCTGATTTGAACAAAACTTTAGTCAGTTCTATGAAAGAAATCTATCCAACACTATGTTCCAAAATTTATTCCAGGCCAGTGTTTTCAGAAGTTTTGACTAGGATATTTTTCTTAAATACTTAGTATTTTTTGGTCTTAAAGAGCTGGTGATGTTGCAAGAACGTGCCTTTAAAATCACGAGTTAGGAAGCGTCTATATAAAAAACTCTCCTTAAAGGGGCACTCATATTTGAAGAATGAAGATAGAAAACCTGTTAGTTTCAGAAATGACACCATCACTCACAACTATGTGTTTCATTATTGCCCACCTCACATTTGATTCCCAGGCATCTCATTTTGGTCAAGAAGAGACAGCTTCCATTATTTAAGGAGGATGTTCAGGATATAACCATGATCTTTTAAGTTGGCTTGAATTGGCTCTATGAAAGCCAATTAACAGTTGTATTTGAAATTCATATTTAAATGATTATGATTAGGAGATTTTCTGAATGCTGAATCAAGCAGTGTGTTATAGGTAAATTTCAATCCATAGATTCCATTTTGTTTCCTGAAGACCTCTTTCCTGGAGTCTTCCAATTCCTGCTCCAATCTGGACTGGATCACTGTGGGATTTCTGCACAGCTGTCCCAGCCCATCTTCCCTACGCTGTCAGTTTGGGAATTCCTTTCACTCCTCCTCTGTGTTGGTCTTCCTGTGTTCGAACCCCAGTTGTCCCTTTTTGCCACCTTCTTTTGAAAAATTATCTCCCTTGATACAGGTGCATGAAAGGTAAATGTTTTGAGAACTTGATGTCTGAAATTATTGTAATTCTATTTCCCATTGGGTTGATAGCTTAGCTAGGTATACAATTCAAGGTCAAAAAATATTTCTACACAGGATTTTGAAGGCATTTCTGCATTTTTAAATTTTCATTGCTATTCTGATTCCTGTTTCTTTGTAGGTAACCATGTTGTTTTTCCTATGACAGTTTTTTTTTTTTGCCGTACGCGGGCCTCTCACTGTCGTGACCTCTCCCGTTGCGGAGCACAGGCTCTGGAAGTGCAGGCTTAGCGGCCATGGCTCACAGGCCCAGCCGCTCCACGGCATGTGGGATCTTCCTGGACTGGGGCACGAACCCGTGTCCCCTGCATCGGCAGGCGAACTCTCAACCACTGTGCCACCAGGGAAGCCCCCTATGACAGTTTTTAAGACATTCTCTTTATTCTGCTTTTCTAAAATTTCAAGGCAATGTGCCTCTCTGTAGATGTTATTATCATCGTTATTATTAATATTCATAACGATATACTTTTTGTGGACTTTTTCAGGCTGGTGTCTATGGCCTTCAATTCCAGGGACTGTTATTTTATTATTTCTTTGATAATTTGCCCCTTCTTTTGTCTGTTTTCACTGATCACTTTGGTGTTGGACTTCCTAAACTGATATTTTAATTTTTTCTTCTTGTTTCTTACCTATTGATTAACTCCTCATCTTTTTCAATGTGATGAGATATTGCCTTAACGATATCTTTCCACCTTTCTATTGATTTGTTGTGGGGTTTTTTTAGCTATCATATTATTTTTTAGTTTTTAAGTGCTCTTTCTTGTTTGCTGATTATTACTTATATCATCCTACTCTTGTTTCATTCATGGAACATCTTTTTTTTAATCATTCTGGAAATATTCATTCCATTGTTGCTTTTTTTAATTGTTTGCTTTATGCTTTGAATTGTCTCATTTGTTTGGTACTATTTTTTGCCTATAAAATTTTATTTTTTAAATTTATTTTATTGAAGTATAGTTGATTTACAATGTTGCATTAATTTCTGCTGTACAGCAAAGTGATTCAATTATATATATATATTCTTTTACATATTCTTTTCCATTATGGTTTAAGATTGGTACTATTTTAATACTTAAAGAAGTATCCTTAATACTCCATCCTACATCGGGATGGCATACATGCCTGGCTGCCTTATGGAGTATCCAGTAGCAAAGAGGGCTGGGGTTCTCACTATGCAATATGCAGAATTGCGTTTAGCTTTCCCACTCTGGCTCCTGGCTTCTATCTTCCAGTGGACCCTCTCTATTTTTTTTTTTTTTTTTTTTAGTTTCACCAATTATTTTCTACGTTTTTCTCATTTTTTCTAATCCTTGGCCAAATGCAGCTCTAACAGCACACATACTGCTCATGTTCTAAGCTGTGATGTCTTCCCCAGAGTGGTGAGCTCAGGAACACTTGGCTTGCTTTGACAGTTATCCCAGGGCAGAGTTTGCAGAATATTTAGCCATAGCACAACAGGCCTCCTCAGCTTCCCAAAGCCCAGTACGTATTTCTTTGCCACGGCCTGCTTAACCCTAAGCCAATGCCACATACTTCAGGGTTTTGTTATTGTTGTTAAGACAACATCCAACTTCAAAGTACTAATTTGTGTTTTTGCTAGAATACACTGGACTATGCTGAGGTAAAAACAGACATACTCATGTATGGAATGGGTCAACAGAATGAATTTTTTTAAACCTTTCATGTGACAGTCCAGTGTGAGACTGGCAGATCTCCTCCATGCAACATCTCAGGAACCCAAGTCACTTCCATCTTGTGGGGCTTCACAGTGGAAAAAGGGAGAGAGTGGATGATTGCACATGTATGCGTCTTCCCTGGATGCAGAATGCATCTCTTCTGTACACAGTCACACAGACACTTCTAGTCACATGACTCTTCTTACTGTAGCCGGACTTGAAAATCTAGCGTTACAGGGGAGAAAAGGCAAAAATGGGCACTCCTGGGCACATAGCCTTGGCTCTGCCACATCCATCCACTTCCCAGCTTCCAAAAATGTGTGTTACTTCCCTTCCTGTTTCCTTGGACTTTCCATATTCCTTTATTGTCATTTGGTTGGCCTTTAAGAGGAAATGATGATAAATGCACATGTTTGATTCACCATATTTAAATGGAAATCCAACTATATTTTTCTGAAGCAGCTTTACTTTGATGATCGTAGGGAAAATAACTTATTTTAGGTAAAGAGACAGATTGAATGTAGATCACTTTTAAATAACAAAAATGATTTTAAATAAGTTATGCTACCTATATAAAGGGAAGATGAAGTAGAGCTTTGCCTTATAAGAATATTTCCTTAGTTATATCTCCTGTAATTTGGGATGATGAAGTATTTCATTTTCTGAGATTAGAGCCTACTAGTACTTATCAATAGCTATAAAATGTCCAGAGATTCACCAGAGAAAAAGTTTATAAATATAAATAATAATGATTATAATGACAGTTCATGAAATATTTAAATTTTCTAAAATTTGGACACAGAATACTTCTTATTAGTCCAAATTTCCCAAGAGCACAAGAAGTGCAGATTTGTCTAAAACTCCATTAGGAAAGTGTCAAAGTAACAATACTAAAATAACTACTCCTGTTATTATTTATAGCATATCTACTAAGTGTAAGGCATTTACGTTATCTCATTTGAGTCATTCAAACAAACCCGCATAGTAAATTGAATTTCCATTCTTTCACGGAAGAAGCTGAGGCTTTGAGCAGATAAGAGACTCGTTCAAGGTCGCAACACCAATAAGTTGCAAAACTGGATTTTGAATCCAGATCTGTGTCATTTCAAAGTAACTGCTCTTTCTAGTATACAGACTGCCCTCATTTCTTCTTATGAATTTTGAGGTGTTCATTCATGAACTAAGCACAGGAAAATTTCATTTGAGAGTTGTAAAAACCTATGCCACACATGTCTAAATGAACGTTTTCAATTCCCTTCCCCCCGCCCCACCTCTACCGCTTGACTTAGGAAACCAAAGTCTGCAGGACCCTCTGCCCAGCGTCTATGGAAGCCACAGCACACTGCGGCAGGTGTGACTTCAACTTTACCAGCCACGTTTGTACTGTGATAAGAGGATCTCACAATTCCATGGGGAAGGAATCAGTCGAAGAAATGTGCTCATCTGCTGAAGAGCCTGTTCATATGGGAAGTGTAAACACACTCTCCTTCACAGGTAACAGAAAGGGAGCCACCTGCCCATGGCTTAGAAGGAGGAGTGAAAAGCTGCTGAAAACGCAGATTTATTTCACTCTGACCTCAACTCCCTCCTTCACCTCATATCAATTAATTCCATCATACTTATGAGCCAGAGAGTTACCAGGTAGTTAAAGGCACAATCTGGATCTGGTCAAAGTTAGTAGTTTAAAGTTTTTCAGAGTCGAACTTTAAACAAGGATGTACTCTATTTTAAAGTAAGCCTGTAGAGAATGAAGAACAGGGAAATAAATTAGTTAGGTGACCTTTAATGGTATATCTAGTTAATTTGCAATGAGCCTCATTTTCTTTCTCAAAAGTTGAATGCAGGCTTTCAATAAGTGCCATGAATGAGTGTTGTTATTCTTCCAAGCAGAAAAGAGGAAGAAACCTGTCTGTTCACTAAGACCTGGCAGCATCATTCCAAGGAGGAGGCAGACTGCTCAGTGAAGGCAGTACCACTTTCCTGATCTTGGGTCTGGGGCCAGAGACTGTGCTCTCCTGCAGCCTGGTGTTTCACCAAGATGGCCATCATCTTGGGAACAAGAACCTTCATGGTTATTGAAAATAGTAATTTCCAAGCCCCATCTTAGCCCTACTGCATTAGTCCAAAATAGTGATTCTGAGGCTTGGCTGAGTCAGGTGAAAGACGCTGTAAATTTTAGGATCATCTCCAAAATAGTTCTGCCATCTGTTAAATTTTTATTTTTCATCCATTTACTTAAGTCCCTGCTTAAGTTTCTGTTTTTTGAAAAATTAGATGTGCGTGTGTAACTGTGTGTGTACACACAGCTATTGTTTAGAGTCAAATGGAATACATTTAAGTGACATAATTCAAGCCAGCTGAGGTCAAAGAACCAATAAAACCACTGTGTTCCATCATGACTCACCATTCTGCCTTACCCAGCCAATGGTGGGTGGTAATGGCAAGCCTTGAGAAGGAAAATAGTAAAGCAGGATACTAGGATGAGAGGGAGTAGATTAGGAAGGGAAGGAAGGAATAGAGATAAAGTTTAGTGAGTATTACTTAGTTCCAGTGCTGTGCTAGACAGTTTTTTTTATTAAATACAGTTGATTTACAATGTTGTGTTAATTTCTGCTTACAGAAAAGTGATTCAATTATACATCTATACGTTCATTTTTTAATATTCTTTTCCATGATGGTTTATCACAGGCGATTGGATATAGTTCCCTGTGCTATACAGTAGGGCCTTGTTGTTTATCCATTCTATATATAATGGTTTCAATCTGCTAACGCCAAACTCCCAGTCCCTCCCTCTGCCACTCCCCCTTTGTGCTAAACATTTTTAAACCTTATCTTAATTTACCCATAAAGCAATCAGGTAAGTATGATCATTTCACAGATGAGGAAACTGAGGGTCAGATCTGTAAAAGTAACTTGTTGTGGTAATAGGTTCAAATCATGTCATCTTTAGGAGCTGCGGATGTAGTGGACTCCACTACATCACACTCAAGACCAACTTCAGAATTCACATTCCCTGTTTAGGCTTCCCAAGTCCAGCCCCCTCTCTCCTCTGTGCTCCTGTGACACACGGTCATGCCATTCACCACTTCTACCATGTATGTGTCATAGGCATCTGGACTCTTGTCTCATCTCTCCTACCAGATTGAAGTATCCACGTGAATAGAACATCCCTGTTTAATTTTACCTTATTTTTAGATTTAGCACACTGTAAGCAAACAAAAAAATATTTATTGGAATGCCTTTAGGTAGAAAAGGCCTCTGGGTAGAAAACAGTTGGACCACTAATCTCTTCCCACTCCCAGTTATAGATTTAAGTCATGAACCCTCATTTAAAAATTACTTGGTTTTCTTCTAAGACAGTTCTCTGCTTTTATCTGCCCTTGGTAATCAAGGTCAAGATTTTGAAGGGTTTTTAAGACATATTTGCAGTAGACCTCTCCAGAAGAGAATAGCTGTTTCCACCTACTGATATAATATTGCAGGGGCTTTTAACATCCATATTTCAGATCGGTTTGCCTACCAGAAAACACTATAAAGTGAATACGAAAAATGACAAAATTTTACTTTTCATGAAAAAAAATTAAGCACTCAAATGATGCTCAAACAAATTCCACTGAGACCAGTTTAGACGAAAAGTCAACCATTTTTAGAAATTGACAATTAAAAGCTACAACCACCAGTGCTGACCAAAATTCATTTGTTCTTACAATCATTTATTTATCAAAAATATTTATTAAATCCTTACTAATTACCAGTCAGTATATGAGGACCAATAACTTGAAAACTAGTAGGAAATTCCATCAGGATTTGAAGCTAATATGAAGAGATAGGAAAATTAATACATAATTAACTCTAATATGAGAAACAATGTGCAGGTAAGTTCTATAGAGGTAAGCATAGGATGCTTTGGAAGAGTATTGCAAGGACACCTAACCCAGACTCAAAAAACTTCAAGAAGGATACTGTGCCCAAAGAAAGAACTGAAGGACAAGTTAGAGCCTATCAGTTTAAGGGGAGGTAGGCCAGGCAGAGAGAGCAACACATGCAAAGTGCAGGAAGCAGGAGGAAGCCCAGCAGGTCTGAAAAGCAAGTATCTTGATATGGATGTAGCACATATAAGACAGAGAAAGTAATGGAGAGGAGGCCAAAGAGTGGGGTCAGATTATGAAGGCCTTTTAGGCCACACTAAAGAGTTTACCTTTATACCGCAATGAATGGATAGTTAGTGAAGCTCTTTAAGCAATGGAATGACACAATTATATACACATTTTTGGAAGGATTGCTCTATTAGCTAAAAAAATGGTTGGAGACAAATATGTATGGGACCTTTCAGCAATTAACAAGTAAATATTGAGCAAACATACCACCCGAAAACCCAGCACCCTCATTTATCAGAATATTAGCCCCATGTAACATGTAAAATGATTTTGAGATAACAAGTTAAAAATAAAAGAAGAAGAATAGTTGGAAATTCTGGCAAAGAAAAAAAGAGCTCTGAGAAATGAGAGAGATGATTGAGGAAAGGTAAAATTTCAACTAGTGATTCCTTATGTGTAAAGCAAAAAGAATGCTTTTATGGGCTGAGAACATCTTTGAAAGACCAGGCCTCACAGGAAAATATAGAAGTAAGGCTAAGACTTGAGAGAGTCAAAAAGGAGAAGAATGAAATACAGTGGAAGAAAGAACAGGAATAAAATGTAGACAGTTGCCACAGCTGAAATTACAATTGGCAATATGGGCTTGAAGGCTACACAATAACAGTTATTTGCAGTGAATAGTTTAATCTGCTATAGCAAGACGTTCAAAAATATAGTTACCATCTGTGGGTGAGTGGATGGATGGTCTGGGCAGCTCAGCCCCACAAGGTCATTCAGGATCTGGATTCCTCATCATGCTTCCAAGTGGTACAGCCTGAGTTGTCACAATACCTTTAGTTCCAGCCCATCAGAAGGGGTAAGAATGCTAACAGAAGGCAAGTGATTCCCTCTTCAGAAAGTGATGCACAAATTACCCATGTCACTTCCACACTCCTTCCGTTGTTGAGATCAGTCGTGTGACTACACCAGACTGCAAAGAAAACTGGGAAATGTAGACTCTGGCCAAGAGGTCTCTGACCAGGACAGAAGGGGGATCTGGGGACCCACTGGTGGTCATCACAGGTACAAAGCAGCAAATACCCTCTTACTGGAAAAAATGAAGACAGAAATGCATTTGTATAGCAATTTACATTTTATGAAGTTCTGCAGCATAACTTATTGCATTTTATTTTCATACTAATTCTACAAAAGAGGCAGGGCAGGCTTTATTGTAAGGAGATGCATGTAAGGAGAATAACCCAAGTGGATGGAATGAGAATTAATGCTGCATCCAATGGAGATAGAGCAGGTGGCCAGGCAGTCAAGGAGGACCTCTCTGATCCCCCTGTCTGATGATCATCCAGAAACTGCCACACAAAAATACATATGTAGATCTTCAAAATTCACAGAATTAAATAAGTGGAAAGCAGATTTAAATAATTAAACTTTCAAGGAATGTTTTGGTAAATCTGTAGCATTTGTACTTCTGAAGTTATTAAAGCTCAAGACTGAACTAAGATGTTTGGGACACCATTGAATCACGTGGATGATTATCTAATAAAAGTTTTGCCAGGCCAAAAATCTCAGCAGGTTGGTTTTGTTGTTTTAATTAGATTGGTTGTTTTTGGTTTTGGTTTCAGTTCTGGTTTGGTAGAAGATGAAGGAAGTATATATAGTACACTATACATGGTACATATAGTGGATTGTGAATTCATTTTTATTCATTGAAATTATACTGTGATAAGCTAAGTTACAAGCCCTGTATCTCATAACAACTGCATTATAATTCATGTAATAATTTAAGTAAAATTGACAACATAATAATTGGTAAAATTTATAATAATAAAACTATAAAAGAATCTTGCCAAACCTGCCTCATACAGAAGTAAAGAGATCATGAACTTGGGAAGCATTAACATCTAATGTACATTAGTCTAGCGCTTTTATTTTTCAATCATTTCTTTAATGTATCCATATTTCTCTATTCAAATAGGTGAATTCTGTTCTGTGCAATTTCATATCTCTGCATCTAATAAGCACTTGTAATATTTTTATGACTCAGAAAGTAAAGATCTTAAAGCTGTATTTACATACAATAGGATTAGTGCATTGAGCATTTATTTTTAAATGTTTAAGGTTTTGATATTTATTTTTGATATGATGGTAAGAAAATAAAAATTTTAAAAACCGCCGCTGTCCGATTTTCTGTCTTTCCAGATGTGAACCTGGAGCCCTACATGACATACGAGTATAGGATTTCTGCGTGGAATAGCTATGGGCGAGGATTCAGCAAGGCTGTTAGGGCCACAACAAAAGAAGATGTGCCTGAGGGAGTGAGCCCCCCCAGGTGGACCAAAATGGATCATCTTGATGATGTAATAGTCCTCAACTGGAAGAAGCCTATACAATCAAATGGTATTAAGCTATTTTTAAAATTCAAATAACATAATCCCATAAATCCATAAGGAAATTGAAATTAGTGTAGTCTGTGTTTAATTGGCATGCATCTAACCACTAAAAAGTATTTGCTGATAAAGGAAACTTCAGGTATGTGTCAACCAATCATTGATTTTGTGAAATAGCCCTCACAAATTTTTAGCCAAAAATTATTTTCCTTGAATCCCAACATATGTCTGAGCTGCTTTCAAATAAGCAAAGCGTATTCTGGGAAGGCAGAATCGTTTTGAAAGTAAATGTTTGATAGTGAGGGGAAAGAAACACCTGACTGATTATGTCAAGAATCCATCTCCTCCATAAGAGTGAGTATAATTAAGAACTGCTTGAACATAGCAAAATAATAGCAATTTAAAATTAAATAATGCTATGTTATCCCATTTCTTCAGAACTCTAAGCCATCTGATTTGTTTGCAAACAGTTAAAAGAGTCTGACACTCAAATTCAGGCCTTTCTCTGCCTCTTTTAGGTCCTATTATTTACTACATTATTCTCCGAGATGGAATTGAACGTTTTCGAGGAACATCGTTGAGCTTCTCTGATACGAAAGGAATTCAACCTTTTATGGAATATTCATACCAGCTGAAAGCTTGCACAGTTGCTGGCTGTGCCACCAGCAGCAAGGTAGGAGGAGTCTGTCTAAACTCTGGACAGAATTATCCAGTGTTAAGACTATATGAAGGTCCAGGTTGTAATGCCAATAAAGTAGGGCATCCATATGGTGTCTCAACTGAGTACCAACACTTCCTCCTGAAAGGAGAGATCACCACAAGAAAAATTTATTCAAATATCAATGTTTCATTCATCAAAAGAAAAAAACTTGAACCAGTATTATCCCCTTAATCCACTTTTCCTCCACCAACCCTTTGTAGGTGGTCTTCTATAAATCCATAATAGGTCCCAAGCCATTTCTCAGTTTAAAAGCTTAGAAATTCTATTTAAATATCATTTCAGCAAAAATTGCCTGCTCTTGAAGAACAGAGAAAGGGACAAAGGAGCCTGACATAGAAAATAAAATAGTTCCAAGGCTTCTGCAACAGCCTTGACAAGAAATAATGAAGATCTGAATTCATGCAGCAGGGGTCAGATGAAGAATATCAGAAAGATACAACAGATACCAGGGCACAAAAACTACAGGACTCAGTAGTCAGCTGTATGTAGGGGAATAAAAGGAAAGTATTATGGGTATTTTCAGGATATCTGGCTTGACCAATTTGTTGGTCATGGTGCCATTCTGCAAGCAAATCAAAAAACAAAAGAGGAATATATATATATAATGGAATATTAGTCAGCCATATAAAGGAATTAAATAATGCCATTTGCAGCAACACAGGTGGACCTAGAGATTATCATACTAAGTGAAGTAAGCCAGACAGAGAAAGACAAATATCATATGATATCACTTATATGTGGACTCTAAAAAAAAAGAATACAAAGGAACTTATTTACAAAACAGAAATGGGGGGCTTCCCTGGTGTCGCAGTGGTTGAGAGTCCGCCTGCCGATGCAGGGGACACGGGTTCGTGCCCCGGTCTGGGAAGATCCCGCGGAGCGGCTGGGCCCGTGAGCCATGGCCACTGAGCCTGCGCGTCCAGAACCTGTGCTCCGCAACAGGAGAGGCCACAACAGTGAGAGGCCCGTGTACCGCAAAAAAAAAAAAAAAAAAAAACAGAAATGGGCTCACAGACATAGAAAACAAATTTATGGTTACCAAAGGGGAAAGTGGGGAGGAGGGATAAAATAGGAGTTTGGGATTAACATATACACACTACTGTATAGTAAAATAATAAACAACAAGGACCTACTGTATAGCACAGGGAACTGCACTCAATATCTTATAATAATCTATAAGGTAAAAGAATCTGGAAAATAATATATATATGTATGTATAACTAAATCATATATGCTGTACGCCTGAAACTAACACAAGATTGTAAATGAACTACTCAAATAAAAAAAAAAAAGGAGGACAACTTAAAAGTAAAGAATAAGATTAACATTTTTAAAGCTTTTAAAAATATATTCAAGAGGAGGAACAGATAGCATGGTGGAAGAAAATATTATTTGGCACTTTAAGTGAAAATGTCTAGTCAGAAGCTGGATTAAGAAGTGACTGAAATTTTCTGGAAAGATCTATGAGGGAAGTTGAAGCAAGGAGTTTGAGTGTGGTCATGTAAGGAGAATAGAGAGAGAGAGAGGCAAAAACCGAATACCACAGATGACCAGCCCCCTTGGGGATGCTACTAAGCGAAAAATGGAAGAAACAATCAAACAAGTTAGGAGGAAAATAAGGAAAGAGCCATTTCACAGATGCCAAGCTAGTCAGAGGAGACCCAGTTTTCATATGGTTTAAACTTGAGAAGCTCAGCATCTTCACACACTGTGCAAGAAGCATCCAAGTAAAACCTTCAGTCACACACATCAGCTGCAGCTCATGTGAGCTGCCTTTTATTCAACAGACCCCAGAAGCATCTCTGAGTGCCCTACCAACTAAACAGAAGGCAGCTGATTGGCCCAATCAAAAGTTAGGGTCCGAACGGTCCTAGAGCCATTCCGTGCTTTTTGCATAGCGGAACTCCTGCCTACCAGATGCCAAAACAATTGGTGAAAAAGTGAAATCAGACTTCATTCTGTGAGAAAACAAAGGCAGCCAATTTTCTCCCAAAAATATATTTTGACAATATTGAGTAAATCACTGGTTGATTCTTTTTTTCTTCTCACTTGGTTCTCTTTCTAGAACATTGGCACAGACACTATAAAGTCATCCTGGGTATCATAGGAAGAGTACAGAAAAGGCTGCCCATTTATACTGTTCAAAGCATATTATATGCAAGCAAGTTCAGATGTGGGTTTTGCTCCAAATGTACTGGTGCTTAAAATGTACAAAATCAGGCTGTTAAAATGCAAAGACACCGATGGACCATATGGAAGAGAGTTATCAAGAGTTCTCTAGTAAGACAGTCTGCCAGCCAGCTTTTACTTGTTTAAACTGAGAGCTGCAGTCTGCCATCAAAATTGTTGTTGAACCCGTGGTGATAAATGGTAGTCGAAGACTTATAGGATATATTCAAGGTCAGATTTCATTGTTTGAATAGGATGCGAGAGAAAGAATTTAAAAAAAGAGGGACTGCTTCTCCGAGCCCTGCTAATGATATGCCAGGCAAGACAACAACATTTTAAAACAAAAGTGACATTCTCATTGATCAGAATACCTAGTGTACTATTCCAAGAAATTGCTGTTTAATTCCTGTGTTTTCAGGTCGTTGCAGCTACAACCCAAGGAGTTCCGCAAAGCATCTCTCCACCGAGAATCATGGCCCTCAGTGCGGAGACTCTGCATGTGAGCTGGGACGTCCCTCCTAAGCCAAACGGCGTCATTAAAGAGTACCAGCTCAGGCAGGTTGGGAAAGGTCTCATCTACACTGACACCACTGACAGGAGGCAGCATACGGTCACAGGTGAAAAAAAAAAAAAAGAGGAAAATGTACCGGAAGAGTCTGTCATTGTGGTTAGGGGGGCAGAGCCTCCCAGGGGTGTGCGTTTGATATATGAGGTCACTTCAAAAGGACGCGTTCTCTTGACATATGGTCAGGTCCCACTTATCCATGCTAATAGAAGAGCCCACACTGGCAGCAATAAGCCACAACAGCAGATAACTTCAGAAATAATTTATAGTTGGCTTTGATATGCATTATGTGTAGGGTTTTTGCATCAGTATTAAGTTCTTTTTTTTCTTTTTCAGACAAACAGTAAGATGCATTTTCATTCCCCAAGGATATACTCATAGATAATGGTGCTAGGATAGCCAAGAATGTACTGGAAGGCAGGAGAAAAATCAGCCAGAGGCTAACAGTTGTCTACTGCGTGGGTAATTAATACACAGAATAGTTGATAGTTGACCGGTTGTGACAATTTGTTATTATTAGTAACATTAATTAATAGTAATTGTATTATTTTTGTTGCTTATTATAACATTATATAATTAGCTTTAATAATATAATAATAGTACAGTATAATAGTATAGTGTCAGATAATTACTAGTGATGATTATAATAATAATTAACATGTTTTAGTCTGAATGTCACTTCTGAAGGGAAACATCTTCTGACTCACCAAGTCTAGATCAGCTTTCCTGATACACCATCACATCACCTTGTTTTATTTTCACCACAGACCTTTCACTGCCTGATAGTGTTTGCTTTTTATTTGTCTCTTTATGTCCGCCTCCACTGGAACGTAAGCTCCAGAATCGCAGAGACCGTCTCTACCTTGTTCAATACTGTATCCTTAGCACCTAGAACAATACATGACATGTCAGTAAGTGCTAAATAAATGAGGAATAAGTAAATTTAATATGTGTCAAATACTGTCCTAAGCCCTTGACATTTACGGTCTAATTTGATCGTCATCACAAACCTATGGGGCAGAGAGAATTATGATCCCCATTTTACAGAAAAGAATATTTCAAGAGATTTAGTAACTTAGCTCATTATTTAGATCTACTGAGTCATTCCAAACAGTTGTGTAAGTTTAGATTCTGAGAACACAGAGAAGAGTTTACAAACTTGTATTTTTTCCCTATTGCCAGTAGCCTCTCTCCAAGGCCTCCTGAGTGAATGCCTTCCTTCCGTTAGACCCTGTACTTTGCAGGGGGCGGTGATACCAGAGATAACGAAACTCACATAGAAGTGCAGAAAGGCCTGGAAAAGCATGCCTGGTTTTTCCTTAGAGGAGGCACAGGCCTTGCTACACAGGTGGAAAAATAAATTCCACAGTTCCCTGACACACAAGCAAGCACTCGTGGACAGATGTCCACTGTTTTCCAAAAGTGTCATAAGCCTACAGAAGGTGCTTAATAAATATTTGTGGACTAGCACATTATGATCCTGATATGAAGATCCCGAGCTAAGCCAAGGATAATGGGGATGGGGAAAGCCCTCATCCATTTAGATGATCAGATTTGTTCCCTAGATCCTAGTTCACTAAAAATGAAAATCATCACAAGCAACTGAAATGATGTTGTTTTCCATAAAAAAAACTTACATGTATACGGTGCTTTATAATTTTAACAAACCATTTGCATTTTGACTCCTGTGATTCTCATCACTTCCCTATAAGTGAGGGACATTTTTAATATCCACAGTTGAAAGATGAAGGTGAAAACTGGCCTACTCGGGGTCCCCAAGGCGTTCACTGCCTCCATCTATAAGGAAATCAGAATACCATTTCATTACAAAATATATATATATATATATATATACATGTAGCCTGCTTGCTGTGTTCTAGATAGTAGATTAAGTGCTCCAAAATAAGATCGTTGCTCTTAAGAAGCTCCCAGTACTATTGCCAAGTTAAGGAATAGCTTGTGTAATGATACACCAACAGAACTCCGTACAGAATGGAGTAGGAGAAATCAAAAGAATGACTGAGGATGGCCGTGGAATGTTAATTACAGAGTTTTGAAAGCCAAGTTAATTAAGACTTGGTAGCAGTAAAGGTTTCACAATAAACTGGGATACAAGGATAAAGAATTCTCTTCTTACGGAATCCATCTACTCAACCAGCATGGGCTTTGAACTGTCGCCAGCTGTACTGGTTTGCATTTTTTAGAAAACCAGAATTTACGTGCCGACGGACCAAATTCAATTGTGAGGTTCAAACCAACAGGATTGATAGCCTCCTTAATTATAAAAATAATTGCAAAGCTTTTTCTTTAAATACCTTCACTCTACCGGCTCTTCCTTTTATTATCATTTTTAATGGATATTTTCGTGTCAGAGTACTTTATATGCATAGCTTAATGGCAGAATTCCTCTTTTATTAGGATAAACATTTTAAAGTTTTTCTACCTCATTTTATTTTTTGTAAGATTATAAAGTGAAAAAATAATCTGTTAGAATTCATTTTAAACAGATTTAGAGAGTACTTCACTTGAGCACTCTAGCCCTAAAGAGCGATTTCTTTGTTAAACGAGGAAATAAACCTTCATTCAACAAAACCTTACCAAGTACAGTATCCTAATATGCAGTTCCTATGGGACAGGAATGGTGCCTGGCATTAGAGGATCTAAAACCCAAGATCTGTGTAGTGTTCACACATTTTATCTGCCAGGGAAAATTCAGTTCCATCGTTAGCTAACTGATCAAATTCAGTAGGGAAGTATTTTATGATGAGAATGACTATTTTATTGAGTTCATGGAATGAACTAAAATAATCAAATTTATTTCACATTCCATCTCAAACATTTGATCCAAGAGCTGCCTGAACCCCCTGGAGATAAAGGTTTTGCTTTTCTCATCATTTCCCAAACCTTGGCATTCCCTAAGTTACAGTCGAACACTGATGAAGCCGTAGCTCTAGTCATCCAGGAGCCTGAGAATCTAGGTCCTTAGAAATGACAGAAGGGAGAGTGGGCACCTAGCATCAGCCGCATTGTCTCCATGCTTATTTGTAATTACCTCAAAGCTTTAGAAACATGATCCCGTAAATGCTTTGTGGGAATAGTGGCAAATGCACTCATCATGTGAAATCCATAAATTGCTTATAATCCTCTCAAGATGTTAAAAAAAAAAAGCATTAAGTAATTGAAGACAGGAAGTCCTCAGTTAATTATTTAGAGGTGTTATCAATGCTCTAAGTAAACTGAAGCGTTTTCTGCTATCTCACCGAGCCCAATACCATGGGGACCAAGGGGTAGCAGCCATCATCTTCTCATATTCGCTAATGCAAACAGCGCGTGGCAGCTTGTCAATAAAAGACCTTTTCATATCATTTATTACTAAACATGCCCACGGTCCTGCACAGAACAATCGGGATGTCAGTGACGGCATTGTTTTACTTGGGTTGCCGTGTATGAAACGTGGGCCTCCTAATGTAGCCATCGGGGTAGAGGAGAGGAGGAAAGGATTAATGAAATAATTGGGGCCACCAAGAACAAAATGAATTAATCATGTCGTCTTTAGCAGCAGACATGATAAGAGCTTATGTGTCTCTTAACTCTGGGGGAAATGTTTTCCAAATAATTCATTAAAAGTTGCTTAGCGTTTCATTGCACTTAAAGGGGAAGAGTCACCAGCATTAAGTAAACAAGGAGAGAAAAATTTGCCTTCCTTTCCCATCCTGTTAGAAACTCATGAACACCTCCTGTGATAAAACAGCATAAATCCTAACAAGGCTAGTTGTAGCAGAAAATGTACTATTATTGCAGTAAAACAGATATACTACACACCACTTTTGAAAAAAAAGAAGACATAGTTTGACCATCAATATCCCAAAATGTGGACATTTTTACATGAGGATTTTACATTTAAATAACTCGACCATATGCTCCCATCGTATGCCACACTTGGCTCTCATGGTATTTATGATACTTTATTGAATATCCTTTCTCTTTGTCTCTGTTCCTCAACCAGGAGTTAAAGCTCTTTAAGGACAGAGGCAACAGCTTCCTGTTTGCCATTGTGTCACCTATACTGTGATCTATCACAGAACCTAACATATATTAAGTTTTTGAAAATCTTTGTTGAATGAATGAATGTTGAACAGTAAACTAGTATCTGAGTGACTAGATTCCATGTTGGTTGGATATAAAAATCACATTGTCAAACACAGCTAAATCTCAGCCAGAATGGGTGACAATTTGTGGGAACCAGTGCAAAATGAAAGCATGGGACCCCTTGTTCAAAAATTATTAAGAATTTCAAGACGATAAGAATTGATTCAAGCACAGGATAGCATGGAAGCATGGAAGCTGGGGTGCCTCAGCTTAGAGCATAGCTTGTGTGACCATGAAGCCAGCCCTGGTCTCTGGCAATCTGGATTTATTGGCAGTATAATTCTTTTTTTAATTTAATTTTTATTTTATATTAAAGTATAGTTGATTTACAATGCTGTATTAGTTTCAGGTGTACAGCAAAGTGATTCAGTTATACATATACATATATGCATTCTTTTTCAGATTCTTTTCCCTTATAGGTTATTACAGAATACTGAGTAGAGATCCCTGTGCTCTACAGTAGGTCCTTGTTGATTATTTATTTTATATATAGTAGTGTGTATCTTTAACTGGAACAGATAGGATGAAAACTGGGATGGCCCTCGTGTCCTCAGAACAGCTTTGGGAGCCTCTGTTGTCATGTGTGATGCTCTAGGCTGCATTTCCCCTACTACCACCTGACCACTGACCGCCAAGCATCAGACCTGTGAAAGTAGATGGGAGAATTCATTTTATTTTCATTTTTCAAATTCCGAGGAAAACCTTGGGCCTAAATACTTGCAAAAATAATAGCACAGCATCAACCACTATTTCTTCCTTTCTTTTATCATTCTTACATTTATAATATTATAGCCAAAGAATAACAAGCAACAGCTGCCTGGACACCAATATTTAAAGGAAAAAAAAAATTCCCCCGGAATCCCAGATATTTCAAGGTACTTTGCCTGGGCAATCACTACTTCTGTTTAGTCATGACAGTTCTAGCCAACTCCCTTCCTCTGAGATGTATGTCCTTGTTGTGGATCATTTGAGCATCAGACTTTGCTGCCACCTGATGCCACATTCTGTTTCTAGAGAAGAAAATTCTGCTTGAAAATGTAGGGTAAAAGAGGTTTCAGTCTAGTACGACACCAAACTCCAGGGAAGAAAAATATTTATCAAAATAGTGTTACAGGGGCTTCCCTGGTGGCGCAGTGGTTGAGAGTCCGCCTGCCGATGCAGGGGATACGGGTTCGTGCCCCGGTCTGGGAAGATCCCACATGCCGCGGAGCGGCTGGGCCCGTGAGCCATGGCCGCTGAGCCTGCGCGTCCGGAGCCTGTGCTCTGCAACGGGAGTGGCCACAACAGTGAGAGGCCCGCATACCGCAAAAAAAAAAAAAAAAAAAAAAAAAAAATAGTGTTACAAAAATCAAAAGCAAGGGTCTTTCCTTGGATTATCTTAATAATAGTCTTAATGTTAATATATTTGGAAAGAGAGTCTGCCAAAGAAGTAACTCGTTCAGGAAGTACTTCTTGGGATGAATCTGATCACTATTATATTGGGAAGAGGAACCAAATCTTTGGTCTAGAATTTCACACCAAATACAGAATTAAGAATGCAAATAAGCTTGTAGCAAATAGTCAGAACTGAAAGCCATGAAGTTATTTCACTGGCATTTGCAAATTCAAGAGCCTCTTAGTTTTGATGTTTTGACGTCCAATTCATATGAGACATCAACTGAACTCCTGTGTCAAAGCCTTGATACAAAAATGGACAGTGCTGATGGCTCCTCTCAAAGAGTCAAGAAATTGGCTTGACTAAGCAGGATGGGGAACTGCTGAGGTCATTCTGGGTGATACTATCAAGAAAAGGGGACTCTACCATGTGAGCTCCTGAAGTATTTTACAATCAAATTTTGTAATACAAATCATAATTTAAATCACCTTAGATGTCTCTAAAGTGACTCCATGATGTCTTGGTGTACCAGTTTTGAACATCCAGATTTTCACATGGAATGAGATTAATCTAAAATTGAACCCTGATGTAGCTCTATCATCACAGACAAGGTTGCCGGTAGATGCTGGAAATTCCTGGGAATCTCCATGAGCAGAGATCACTCTGGGGGGAGTGAGATCCTGGGGGGAATCACTTAGTGAGATCCCAGGCAGGCGGGAGCAAAAGAGAGCTCTTTTCAGCAGCAAGACTAGATGTGTGATTCAGGTGGGCCGGGGCAAACATCCAGTTTGGGTGAACTGATGCCAGGACAGGTAACCTGCCCACAGGGTGGACAATACTTGGTAACCACCTAAAAAAACCTTCTTGAAGTAACTCAGGTCTCTCAGCACTTGACCTAATTATTAACCAGGTTGACTGAGGAACTTGTGAAATTACATATTTGTTGGGACTGTTTGATAATCCTTCAGAAAATAACAGATGATACTTAGAATAACTGGATGAATGCTTTTGAGGTAGCACTAGCTATCTGAAATTATAATGGACAAGAAAGCCTTTTCCTGACTAGCTGGAGATTAAACATTAGAAAAAAGCTGTTCTTTATAGAGTACATCCAATGTAACTTACATAGGTATGGATTTTGTTTTCCAGATCATCTTTTTCTGATCCATAGGCAGACTTTTTGAGGTCCCTTTTTAACACATATTTAGTCTTGAAAGGAATGTCACTTGAAAGTGTAATTGTAACGAGTTTGGTTATAGTATGCCTCTTTATAAGAGGACACGATTCCCTTTAGGGAAGCTCAGGTAATTTGCAGCCACAGTAATCTCCACTCCACTGAAATGTTAAATACTTGGCTTTTCTCCATGCATTTGTCTTTCTCGGTTCTACCCCCACTATTCTTACTCTTTTAGTTCAATGCTGAGCAGTTGAATGATGTTTTCTTTTCTCCTTCTACTCTTTGACTTTAGGATTAAGTTACAGTCAGAACAGTTCCTTGGAGACATCTCTTTATTTCCCTCTTCTCATCCTGATCAATTCATGAGTAGTTTTCAATTGTTGTGCCCTTTCCATTGCCTGTTGCTAATATGTCATATGTATCTCATTTTAAGGACTACCAATAGGGGCTTCCTTAAAATGACAGCAAATTCCAGTTGAAATGTGTTGATTTTATTGAGTTTTACAGAGTCATATATATGAAAGGTCATCCAGTTCATGTAAATCATCTGTGCTTCCTGGCAGTCCCTGCTTTCCTTACCGACTATTTGAACCAAGCCTACTAGTAATCCAACCCTCTAACAATAGGAAAAACACAACACCCAAGAAAGAGAATATAGAAAATAATGGATTCATCTATTGCCTTCCCTCAAGTTAGGCTGTAGTCCAATTTAGCAGTCTATACTCCCATGCCTGCAGTTTACAGATATGGAAACTGAGGCACCTAGAGGTCAGAAAACTGACCCATGGTAATAGTTAATAGATAGATAAGGATTAGACCCAAAGAGTCTAACCTCAGACTCTGCTCTCCTAACAGCTATGCTGTACTGCCTCAGTACATGAATTGTGGTCATATTCCAAATGAAAATATTTAAATACCTAGTCCCACATGGATTTTTTATATTACTGGAAGTGTCACTGGGCTTTGAGCTACCTGTGTCATTTTCCTTATAAGCCTCAGAAGACTGACCCAACTGTTCTGGGTCACATTTCTCAGCCCAACTTCCCAGATTTGTATCCTGACCTCACCCTTTCTTATCTCTGTGATCATATTGAATATAGTTCCCTATGCTATACAATAGGACCTTTTTGTTTATCTATTTTATATATAGTAGTGTGTATCTATTCATCTCAAACTCCTAATTTATCCCTCTCCCACCCTTTTCCCCTTTGGTAACCATAAATTTGTTGTCTATGTCTGTGAGTCTATTTCTGTCTTGTAAATAAGTTCAGTTGTACCCTTTTTTTAGATTCCCCATATAAGTGATATGATAGTTGTCTTTCTCTGTCTGACTCACTTCACTTAGTATGATAATCTTCTGACTTCTTGACCAAGGCTTTCTACTCAACACTGACTTCTACATCCTACCCACCACCCTTAATTCTAGTACTCCAATAGCTCCAAGAGATACATATTCCTCCACTAACTATGGCCCCATCCTCTGCTAGACCAACACACCCCACCAATTTAAACACCTGTAACAAACTCCTTGGTACACCTTCCTTGGTCTACCAAAAATCCCTTAAGGGCTAGTTGCTCCACTGTTGTACCATTTCCAAACATCTGTCTTCTGGTGTTCTGGGCTATTTATAAAATGGATGGCACTCAACCCCCTCTGAAAAATTCTGTCAAAAAAAGACAATTTCTACTTTTTAAAAAAAAGTATTTATTTATTTATTCATTTATTTATGTATTTATTTTGGCTGTGCCATGTCTTAGTTGCGGCATATGGGATTTTCGTTGCGGCATGCAGGATCTTTAGTTGTGGCATGTGGGATCTTTAGTTGTAGCATGTGGGTTTCTTATTTGTGGCATGCATATGGGATCTAGTTCCTCAACCAGGAATCAAACCCGGGCCCCCTACATTGGGAGCACAGAGTCTTACCCACCGGACCACCAGGGAAGTCCCTCTACTTTTATGTACAGTAAATTTTCTTTTTAGCTACTGTCCTCGTTGCAAATACCCTCAATCTTCTAATCAATCTTAGTACACCTCTGCAATGATATTTTCTCTTCCTTTCCTAAGACCCATCCTAAAATGTCCTTCAAAAGTCTGAAACCAGACCAACAAGAACACAAAATGAGAAGCAGAATTGAGGCTTTTTTTTTTTTTTTTTTTTTGGTTAGAATATGCTGGAGAAAAAATCAAGTATCACTTCACTTTTACTAGCCATACTTAAGTCTGACATTCAGGAAAAACATCTGAAAAATATTTATTGTTCATAAATTATATTAACTTTTTATATTATTTTAGTAATATTCTGCAACTAGAGAAGAATCTCCTCCTCAGTGAAATAGATACTGTGGGCAGGAGTCCCTGTGGAATTATAAGGAAGGCCCTGTTTGGTCAAATCACACTTGTGATGGATACATGGACATCATCGCATCATAGCCCTGTCATCTTTATTGGGTACTTTTATGCCTTGGTCTTCCTTAAACAATATTTAACAAACATTGAATACATCAAACAGGCACTATTGGGAAAAAATGGTTTAAATGAGAAACACTCAGAGATACCATACTTACTCTCAAAGGGCTTACATTCTAAGTGAGAAAGTAAGTTATTCAGATAAAACGGTGTCACAAGGGTCAAGACCCCTTTTTCACTAATGGAAGTAAAGAAAGGGACATTGTCAGACTAAACCAGCCACTGCAGTCTCTGACCTTCATTCTTGAATATTTCCTTCCATTTTCTCTTGAGCTCTATATTCTATAATCTTTAGCCTTTTCCCATAAGCTTTTATCAAACACACAAGGCTTGGATATGGCTTAGATCTTTCATCATATTCCTCATCCCTAAATCAGGTAAATATCAAAATTATGTAAATCCTCCATAGCAACCTAATGGAAGATTATAATCAAATAAGTATCCACATCTTGTCATTAAATTGATAAGGAAACACAAAGGGCTTTGAAGCTGAATCCTGGAGCTGTTCCAGCTACAGAACATTATGGCTTTAGCAGAGAACCCAGACTACTGCTTCAATTCTAAATGAACCAGTTAATTAATTTTTTCATTCACTTAACAAGTACCTACTTTGTGCCTGTCACCATTCAAAGGATACAGTTGTTGCCAAAACAAAGTCCTTGCTCTTTTTGAGCTTACATCATGGAGGTGGAGACAAACAATAGATAAACAGACATATAATCAAACATCAGGTAATGTTGAAGGCTATGAAAGAAGAAAGTAATTTGAGAGGATAAAAAGTGCTGGTTATGGTATGTAGATAGAGTGGTCAAAATCTTTTAAAATGTAGCATTTGAGCAGATCTGCATAAAGTGACAGAGTGACTTTATAAATGTCTCTGGAGGAAGAGTCACCTCACCAAAACAAAATATGTGAAAATGTAGTTCTAAATTCATGAAAAAATAAGTATAGTAATTATTGGATCCATGTTATAACTTAGCCCAATATTTGACATTAGAGATTAAGTCCTGTTCTTTTTTTAAGAACATATTTGTAAAGCATTGTTTGAGTTTTCCCAAGAATCAAGACAAGAAATGTTAGCCTCTATGTATCCTTGTTGAATGCTGCTGAGTCTTACTTAAGGTTGCTTCTGCTAAAATAAAGTACTTCTCTAAGTAACCCATCCCATCTGCTTAACAGCCTTAGAAGCTAGATGCACTGGTTCCCCATTTTACAGATCAGTAGATGAGAACAAAGTGAAGCTAATTAACTTGTCCAAGGTCACTGGCCACAGAGCAGTGAAGTCTGACAATACGTAACTTCTATTGTAAATGGATTGCCATTCTTTTTTCCCCTGAGAATTTATTGAGCAATTTTTGTGCTACATCATACATCTGAATACAAAAGAAGTAATAAGCACTATCCCTTCATCAAAGTGTATTTAATCTACATGTAAAGACAAAAGCAACATACCCCAAAAAAAACTACAGAAGTAAGTGTAAGATGGTACAGTATGGGAACATATGGTGAAGAAATGCAAAGTTTTTTTTTAAAAAAAGGGTTAGTTGGTGTTCCTATGAGCTGAGTATGGCTTGGGGCTAAAAAATGTTGACTCTAACCTTCTTTTAACTTTTTTTCTGCCCCTGTTCATATAAGAAGCCATTGAAGAAACTGGAGTGGTTAGCCTAGAGAAGGGAAAAGTCAGGGGGGATTTGATAACTGTCTACAAATATTTGAAGAACTGTCATGTGGAAAAGAAATTAGATTTGTTCTATAAGTCCCTAGGGGGTGGAAGTGATAGAATTCACCACAATATAAGAAAGAACTTTCAAACCAAATAGAGAACTCTAGAGCTCTCTAAAGATAGAGTGGGCTGTTTGGGAGATGGACTACTTTGATCCCCTAGCCAGGGGAGCCTCTTCAATGACACCTTGTTCAGGGGAATCAAGGGTAAGATGGATGGATGGATGACATGAATTTTCAGATCTCTTCGAAGGCTGAGAATTTATTATTTTACCAGTGAGAAATGAAATTTCCATTAATACTGAGCTGCTTATGAAGTTCCTCTCTCCCTTAGAGAGTGTTTTCTGCTCTTAAAATTTTTGGATATCATATCTACAGCTCTGCATGTGACTGCTCATGCTTACCTGATAATAAATAATCCTCTCAAGAGGTACTTGATTTCTTTTTGCTCTTTCTAGGTCTCCAGCCATACACCAACTACAGCTTCACACTTAGAGCTTGTACATCTGCTGGATGCACTTCAAGTGAGCCTTTTCTAGGTCAGACTCTGCAGGCAGCCCCTCAAGGTAATTAAAAAATACCCATGACTGGGGAGAAGAAGTTTTCATATGGTATTTTGATGTGAACTCTATAAACTCTTTCATAACAAACAAGGAAGAAGGAATCAAGTCTATAAGTACAAAATTAAATAAAATTGTAGGTTCCTATTTTTCAAGTTTAGTTCAACTATAAACTTCCCAAGGCAGTTTGCCTTCAATTCCTTAAACCTTTTAGATGTGGTTTTACATGGAAAAACACTATTATCTACTTGGATACGAAATTCTTCCAAAACTCAAGAGTTAAATATTCCCAGAGCAGCTAAAATATAGCAAGTACCATGCTCCCTATTGAAGCTGATTAAAATATTCACTGCCCTCAAGAACTTACAGTCAAATAGAAGTGATAGGACAAGTACCCAAATCTGTATGAAGAGAGAGAATCTTAAAGGTGATGTTAAGAAAGAATAAATGAACAGAATGCTCAGGTTAATCTATGAAGGGAGAAATTATAACCCATCACGGGCATCAAAAAAGATTTTAAGGAGCAGATGCCTTCTGAGATGGACCACAAGGAACAAGGATTTTGACAAATGAATGGTAGGAGGAGAAATACACAGCTTGAGGGAATGTAAAGTGAGACCATCACCTTGGAGATCAAATTGGTGATGTCTATTAAACATAAAATGTTTCCCCATGACACAGCAGTTTCATTATCTATGCCAGAAAATAACACTTCCACAACTGCACAAGGAGGCATGCACCAGGATGTTTATTGAAGGCTTTTCTGTCGTTTGTTTAATGGCAAAGTACTGGAAGCAATTGAGATGTCTCTGAGTGGGGGAATTGCTAACTAAATTCAGGTGTATTCACATTATGGAATTCCACGCATCAGTTTAAAGGAATGAGATGATCCATCCATATAAAATAGAAGTTATAGAACTACATTCACTTATGGTGTCTTTATGTATCAAACAACACATAGAAAACTATATTCATTTCTATAGATAAATAGATAAATGCATAGGAAAGATTCTGGCAGCATACACACCCAAATAATAACAGCGGTCTGTGCGTTAGGAAGTGGGATGGGTAGTATCATTTACTTGCAGGAGAAAAATGTGTGCAGAAGCTTGGGCTAGTGATCAACTAATTATTTTGTTAATCTCTACTACATGTCTGTTTTCCATGTGGGGAAACAGAGGCATAAATAAGTTTCTGAACAGAAATATAATGTTAATGATCATCAGACAGTCCTGAACTACTTGTCCATTACTCTTCTAATGAAGGGGTTGTTGTACCTCAGAATATTAGACCTGAACTTCCTACCAGTAAATGGGGAATAAAATGGAAAATTCCACATATGGGGCATATGGCTCCTCACCAGGAATTCACTAATGATGTTTTCTATATAAAGAATGTTTCATGTCAAAAAGCTTAGTGTTCCTTTGAAAGGAAGAAACCAGCAGTGGATTTTTTGGAAAGGTAAACTGTCAAATGGATACTTTGATGATAATGGATAATTTCTAAAGGATCTATCAACCAGTTTTGGCTGAAACTCAGCCAGATGAAAGAGCAGGGTTTCTCCAGTTTACTCATCCAATCCATATATTTAAATTCTTAGAAAATATGCATCTCTATTCTCACTTTGTCCAAAAAAAAAAAGATTTCTTGAAACAGTTCAGATTTCATGACTTAAACATTATAGCTTTCAACAGCACTGGGGAGTATAAGATGAGAAATGTTTTACTTGATTTCTGTTTTGAACTTTATGCACCTTTACTTTAACACAAATAACGGTGCAAAGGAACAATAAACTAAATGAGCTTTCCTCTGCAGAACAGACATGGATTTAGAATCCACTTTCTGGCTGTGTAAGTGCCAATTGTGAATAACTTGTATAAGAAATAAATGTAGTCTGATTGCTTAACTTGGAGGTTTTGAGGGAACAGATCAGCAGTAACATTAAGTTGTGTTGTTTTGCTAAAGTGGAAATAAACATATTATATCATTTTAAGTTAATAACCCAAATATAACTAATTTTAAAAGGTCTAGTTGAGTGAATCAGCCATAGTTTGAAGGTCTAACATTTGGGTGTCTAAGTGGATATGGAGAGAATTAAAAGAAGCATTTGTTCCTAGCTACCCTGAGAGCTCCTCATTTCTTTCATTTTCAATCTAAAAAAGAAAAAAAAAAGCACATTATGACCCCATCGGTAAGTTGGACCTAATTCTCTCCGATTTTAACCTACTAGAAAAATGGCGTTCCCATAGTCAAGTAGTGGGAAGAGCTTGGACTGGGTTATTGCTCTCTTTTCAGGATTGCTGCCATACCGGCAAGCTCTCATTCATTTTTAGAGTTCAAGCATGCAAAATTGCAGGCATGCGTTCCTCTAGCATTGATAATATGAAAAAGCAAAAGGAAAAGAGGACCAGTCTTTTTCAGTTCCATTCCAGATTCCTCTTCCTCTGCCCTTCTTTTATCTGTTGATGCTCTCAGATGCTCTTGGAATTCTCCAGTACTAGCTGGAATTCCTAATGAAGGTGGAGAGCTCCCAAATTCTAGAGCTTTCACAAAGCCTACACTCACAGATTTAAGGCCTGTCTATCTACCAGTCTACGAGATGTTTATATTTAAGTGTTTTACAAATATTTCAACCTCAGTATTTCAATGTTTAAAATCGCTCTCCCCACTAACTTTCTTTTCTTCCCTTTTCCCTCTCTCAAATAGCACCATCTAATCATCTAAGCCCCCCAACTGACATTCTTAATGCTTCTCTTTTCCTTAAGTTATAGTAGACAATTCTTCATAGTTTTATTAATTTTAAATCTTACGGATTTTTAAAATGTTGTTCTTCCTTTCCATCCCTTCTGTCATTGCCTTAGTTCAGACACCTACAACTTCTCCAGAGCCTCCTAACTAGTCTCCCTGCCTCTGGCCATTTCTCCTCTTTCTCAAATCGCCATCCCAATTCTTTTTCCAGTTTTGCCAAAATAGGCATAACTCACCTTAATTACCTCCATAAAAATCCCATTTCTCTCCAGGAGGAAAGAAATCCACATCTTCTTAGTAAGTCAAATTAGACCCCTCAAGTTTTAACTTCTGCCAGTCTGGCAAGTCTTTTGGTCTTTCCCACATGCAATTTAATGTACCAGTCATGCCTATATACTTGAACTTCTGCCATGCTTTCCCTATCTCTAGGACTTTGTGTAGGTTTCCCTCAGCCTCTAGATACCCTTCCCTACATCCTCACTCAGCTAACTCCTATTTTTTCAAAATTTAGCTCAGATGTCTCCCATTCTGAAAATCTCCTCTGACCCCATCCCCTTCCCATCCATCCCCATTTCACTCCCAGCCTGTTTTAGGTACCATGGCTAAGTGCTCTAATAGCACACTAAGCTTCCTTTTCTTAAAGCACTTATCAAACTGGACTATAAATTGTTATTTACCCATTTTTATTCATCATGATACTATAGGTTCCTTGGAGGATAAAGACTATATATCTTTATCCCCACATTCACAGTGCCCAACATAGAAAATGACTAAATTGAGTAGAATGTTGAATCAACAAATTAACAAATAATAAATGGTCCAGAAGTCAATGCACTTCTGACATCAGCCAATATGAAACTGGTTCCTTTGATTAACTTCCAAGGGAAAGCCAATCCACAAAAAATGTTGGGATTTTTGACTTGGAATTTGTAGGGACATAAGAAATGGGTAATACTGCATGACACTCAAGACAAAGTTAAAACAAATCCAGTAGACGTGTTCCTTATTTAGTAGCTATTATGTCAAGAGACGTACCAAGGTGTCCTTCTGACCTTTTCCTCTTACACCTCTCAGCTAGTTTACCTGCTCCCCACCCCACTTCTAGATGATTTCCCTCATGACCATCCATTTCCTTCCCTTGAACAGCCTCAGTTCTGCCCTTCCATTATGTAGAATAGGTTTTCTGATGCCCCTGAGACCCAGGCTCAGCGAGGGAGGTAGATTCTTCACCTGGGACTTACTAAAACCTCTCACCAAAAGCGGGTCTTATCCTATCAAAGATTTCTTGCCGCTACCAAGATAAGAGAGTCTCCATAACATTATGCAAGTGAAAACACAGTGCTTATTTTTTACACATTCCAATTTCATCTTATAAATCAAACCAACGGACACAGGGTTATTGCCAACATGAACAGAGCTTTCACCAGCTTATCTAAATATAAAACTCAACTTTTATTTAAAACACAAAGCAACACCAAAATGTGACTTTATTTTATCTCATTAACTCCTGCATTTCCACAGACTGCATTGACTGATTCAAAGCAGAAACTAAGCAGTAGCCTTTCTAGCACCTTGGTGATTTTTAATACATCAAGGTAAGGAAGACAGGACTGCAGGAAGCAGATTATGAACTACAGCCTTATACTTTATCTTTTAAATCAACAAACTAATATCACATTTAAATCAGAACTCTAATTAGGTGAGTGAGTCATCCAGCAGCTGTTGGCAGAGAGACCCAAACATAAATGTATATTATGATTTGTGGATTTGTTCGAGTACCTAACATTGGGTGAGCTTTCAGAACAAAATGAACTACTCTCTACTCAGGAGTAAGCTGTTCTTTAGAAAATCAGTAAGTTTGAGCCATTTTTAAATCGGTCTTGATTCTTTCAGAATGTTGCTAAGTAAATAGCACTTGAATGTCCTTTTCTTATAAAAGTGTTGAAATCTTACCCTTTCCTGAGTAACTTACACAGGAGGTAAAATCAACCAAAAACTATTGATTATTGAGAACCTAATATTGAAATGAGTTTTTAAAAGCTGAAGAAGAGAGTTACAGTGTCTATTCAGAGCATGACCAGATGACAACATGAAAATCTTTCTCATCGCTAGGTTCTCCATCAGTACATTTTTACATTGATAAGACTACTTAAATATTTGACCTTGAATTACAGTTGTTTGTGTACACATTTTATCTTTTATACAGAGGGTATAAACTCCTCATAAGAATGAGCCATATCTTAGCCGCATTTGTATTCCATAGAATACTTAACATAGTAATTTGTGGGACATATATTTACAAGAAAATTATTCAATATTTATGATGCATTGTGCTATCCATAAAGATACATGGACTACTAATACAGAGTAGTCCCCTGCCCTCATGGAGCTAACTTTGTATTAAAAGCAGGAGAAAGAAATAGACCACACAGTCATAAAAACAAAAAAATAATGATGATATCAAAGAAAGAAGATGATTTTGATGTTATAAGCATTGGGAGGAAAATAGAAAAGGGCATATGATAGAGAGGAACAAGATTGGGATCACTTTAGATAGGGTTAAAGTTATAGTTAGGGAATAGTGGTCAATAAGACCTCCCTGATAAGGTGATATTTACACAGGTCACTGAAATCTGAGAATAAAATGCACAATTGTCATGGTGTCATGAACAAAAGTGTTCCAGTCAGAGGGAATGGAAGTGCAAAAGCTCAGAGGTGAGAAAGAACTTGAAACATTCTGAGGCTGGAAAGGAGTCTGGTGTGGCTGGAACTTCATGAATGATGGAGAGAATGGTGCCAGGTAGTCCAGAGCCAGAAAAATGTAGGGCCATACAGGTTATCATAAGGAATTGGAATTATACTGTATGAATAATTTCAAAAGGGCTGTATATTTTATGAATATTATACTAGGTTACATATATACTATACATGCTTTTGTAAGGATTACAGTGATATAGAGAACGACAAGATTTAAACCACAGACACTAGTTTAGAGGCTATCACAGGAGTCCATGAGAGGGAGAAATGTAGTCTGGATCAGGAGAGGTAAAAATAGAAGGAATATGCACATTCAGGGTAGAATCTGCAGGACTCGATGATAGATTATATTTAGGGGTGTGAAAAGTAAGAGCCTCGGATAAGTTTTTTGTGTTTTGCCCAAGAAAATGAATAGTTGGATAAGATTTGGAGACAAATAGATTGTAGACCAGAAAACCAAGAGTTCTGTTTTAGATGTTTTTGGTTTTTGATATGTTATTAGTCATCTAAATGGAGGTAGACAAGTAGAGAGTGGAACTCATCTGTCTGAAGCTCAGGAGAGAGTTTTAGTATAGCGATATGCATCGGTCAGTGTTCAACATAGAAATAATGTTTAAAACTGAGACTAAATGGAGATCAACTACAAAGACAGTGTTGCCAAACAAGAGGAGAGGAAAGGAGAAGAAGGGAGGGAAGGGTAGAGGAGAGAGCCTAGTTCTTTGAGGCACTACATCATTTTGAGGTCCAGGAAGGGAAGAGAAGCCAGTAAATGAGGCTGGAAGAAGTAGCCAGAGAGAAAGGAAATAAGAAGCACAGCATGTAGTGTCAGAGAGGCACAAGCAAAGTATGTTTGTTCATCAAATTTGATAATTCAGGCAAATACTAGATTATGATTCCAAGTAAATAGGCATCAAATTTGAAAATTCCTAGATATTTTCTTAGGTCTTGATTACACTCAGAGTAACAGCCAAGACAGAGAAAGTTTCCACCACTAGTTGTCTGGCATTCATTCTCTAAAGGCAATTCAAAAATAATAATAATTAAAGCATTAAAAAAGTATTTATATATTTATACCCAATTATATACTTTACCTCCAAAACAAATAAAATGTATTTTTGTTGCTCACCATGAGATTTTTTTATCAACAGATAAAAATATCATAGCATGTGGAGTGATGGTATGACTTTTGATACGGTGCTTACTGTATCCTAGCAATAAAACTTCACTGTGTTATTTTTGCCAGGAGTTTGGGTGACACCTCGACACATTATCATCAATTCTACAACAGTGGAATTATATTGGAGTCCGCCAGAAAAGCCCAATGGCCTCATTTCTCAATATCAATTGAGTCGTAATGGAAGCTTGATTTTCCTGGGGGGCGGTGAGGAGCAGAACTTCACTGATAAAAACCTGGAGCCCAACAGCAGGTAAACTAAAAGAAAACTTTACCAATCATACGGTGAGGATTATAGATTCCTCAGGGTTGAGAAAGAGGTCATCTCCAACTGAAACAATATTAAATTAATTGGTTAATTAATCTCATATATTAGCCATTCCATAGCTGATGAAATCTCTTAATCCATTTCAGATGTTGAAGATCCAAACACTAGCTCATTACACTAGTCTTCAGAGGACATGAAATTCCTTAAAACTGTAAACAGTTAGTCTTTTATTTGATATGAGAATTTTTTAGTATATGAAATACACAAAGTGTTAAATTTTAAGAATTATCAAATGATCTTCAAAATCATGCATCCCTAAACTAGCAAGAAAAGAGATTTAAAGAGGTGTGTTTTGCATCAACAACCTTTACTTCTGGGATAATGTTTTCTCTACTTGCTATACTATATATAGACAGGAGTGGTTTGAGGGGGGAAAGTTCCACATATTTGCTATTCAGTCCCATTCATTTCTCAGCAGAGATCAAATATATCTTAGATCAACAGATGTTTTCTTACAGAGAGTAGAGATCAGTTTAGTTTTATTGTAGAGAGTAGCAGATCAATTTAGAGACATCTTTCTCTAAACATATTTCCCTGAACTCTAACCCACTTAAAACTGGAGAAGGCTCATTTGAATCCTTCACAATCCACCAGCACACTCCAAGACTTTCCTGAAATCTTTAAGAAAAGCAATGAATTACTCGATGGTTAAAAATAAAATGGGGGGACTTCCCTGGTGGCACAGTGGTTAAGAATCCACCTGCCAATGCAGGGGACATGGGTTCGAGCCCTGGTCCGGGAAGATCACACATGCCACAGAGCAATGAAGCCCGTGCGCCACAACTACTGAGCCTGTGCTCTAGAGCCCTTGAGCTGCAACTACTGAGCCTGCATGCCACAACTACTGAACCCCGTGCGCCTAGAGCCCGTGCTCTGCAACAAGAGAAGCCACTGCGCACCACAATGAAGAGTAGCCTCCGCTCACCACAACTAGAGAAAAACCCATGCACAGCAACAAAGACCCAATGCAGCCAAAAATTAATTAATTAATTAAAATAATAATAATAAATTTACATTTAAAAATGCTCATATTTAAAAAAATAAAATAAAATAAAATAAAGTGGGAAAGGGTCCGATATATTGATGTCCTGGAGAGAATGTTCCGTGTGCTAGAAAAACTATAAGGTCTATGGTAAAGTCTCTGGATGGGGAACAAAGAATTTGCAATTTGTCACAAATTTAGAACCAAGCAATAGATAGAAAAGCCAGCAATCACTGTCCAATTATCTTGTGCATTTCCTTATCACAATTCTTTCTTTTTTAAATATAGGTACATTTATAAGCTGGAAGCCACTACTGGAGGTGGCAGCAGTCCCAGTAATGAGTACATTATACAGACACCTATATTAACACCAGAAGAAATCCAGCCTCCATATAACATCACAGTAATTGGGCCTGATTCCATATATGTAGCTTGGACCCCACCAGGTAAGAAATAAAACGTGTGTGTGTGTGTGTGTGTGTGTTTGTGTGTACGCATGCGCACGCCTGCGCATGTGTACGTAAAACATTTCAGAGGAAATTAATTGGAGATAGGACTGGAAATGTGAATTTAGTAAATCAGAAGGATATATTCTGTCTCCTGGATAAATATAAACAATAAACCAAACTACACTCATGGGTGAATACATGCATAACCATTTATGTACATACATATAGATAGATATAGGTGTAGGTGTGTAGATAAAGATACATAGATACCTAGATATATACTTTTCTATCAAAGCAACACTTTCTTTCAAGTACCAGAGCCTAAAAATCTCTTTTCTTATTCATATATATGCAAGGTAAGTCACATAGGTCTGAACTACCTTGAGCACCCATTTCTACAGGATTCCCTAGATTGAATCATTGGCATTATATTATAGTAGTGAATGGAGAATTCAGAAAGAAAATAGACCACTCCACCCATGTATCTTCAGTTGTGACCAGTTATATGGTAGCTGAATTTTACCTCTCTAAGCTGTGTAGCCTCCATCAAACCATTGAGTCACTAGTAGGTTGCTTTTGTGGTTTAGTGCAATATTATATTTGGAATATAATCATCATCCTCAGGTAAAACTCTGATTGCATTAACACTGGATTAAGGATTAGAGTTAAATCTGCTTGCTCTGTCTTTTAACATGAAGGATATTTGGAAGTTTTATTTCAGTAAAATTTAAAAGTGATTAAGGTGTTAAATGAACTTCAAAGATATGTGAGTTTATTTTTAATATCTAGTCTTAACATGAAATTGAAACATGAAATTAACACAAACCCCTGTTGTCCCCATCAGATTAAGTTTAGCCACATTTCAACATGGTACTGAAAATAATTGGTTAACAGTCATTTGGGCTATCAGCAGATCCATTCCATAAAATAATTAACAGACATATTTTGCATTGAATTGAACAAATAACTCAGTCAAAACATATAATTTAGGCATAAAGATAACATAAAGGCATAATATTGGATTGGCCAAAAAGTTTGTTTGGGTTTTTCTGTAAGATGGTATGGAAAAACCTGAATGTACTTTTTGGCCAACCCAGTATATAAAACTTAAATTCTCATGAACCAACATCCTTCTGATGTCATAATCTCAGATCAAAGAAAAAAGGATCTTTTGGGGGACAAATTTGCAGGAGAAAATCTCTGAAGAGCTTTCTAAGCAAAGAAAAACTTAAGTTGCTCTAAGATATCAAGTATAAATGATTTCATCCACCTTTGTATTAAAATGAACATGCAACATATTAAACAAAACATGAAAGAATAATCAGTAGCGCCAGATGTGTCATAAAGTGCTATAATCCAGATCTCAGTTTTAGAAGCATAGCTGTTCTTGAACTCCGCTCTTAATTTTAACAGAGGAATAAATACAAATCTCCTGCTGTGAAAAATATACAAACTTACATATCCTTTTATGGAACTGATTTCTACCTTCATGGAAGAGCATGGCCAACTTGCAGCCTTTTAGCATATTTCTCCTTGGCATTCTTATAGTACCATGGTATTTTTGCTCCACAAAGTAAAATGAGGCATCACAGAGCCAGCCTGAGACCAGATTCAGCCTATTGGCTGGAGACTTCTCAGATTAGTCCAGGGTCTCTTACCATCCAAATTCTCAAAGAGCAATAAAGAAAATCCAGGGTGATATGCAAAGTTGATGATTTTCTAGCCAAGTGACCAGGAAGTTCCATGGTTTATCACAGGGGTCCCCAATCTTTTTGGCACCAGGGACCAGTTTCGTGAAAGACAATTTTTCCACGGATGGGGTAGGGGATGGTTCAGGCAGTAATGCGAGCGATGGGGAGCGATGGGGAGCGGCAAATGAAGCTTCACTGGCTTGCCCGCTGCTCACCTCCTGCTGTGCAGCCTGGTTCCTAACAGGCCACAGACTGGTACCATCTGCAGCCTGGGGTCTTGGGATCCCTGGTTTATCAAATTACATGTCATTTTCATATTATTACATACCTAAATTGTCATTGCTAATCTGAAGACTTCACACTCAGTAAGGATTTGAAAACATCTTTCTTTTTTTAAAAATTTTTTATTGGAGTATAGTTGATACAGTGCTGTCAACTATAACAATGTTGTGTTAGTTTTAGGTGTACAACAAAGTGAATCAGTTATACATATACATATATCCACTCTTTTTTAGATTCTTTTCCCATGTAGCTCATACAGAGTATTGAGAAGAGTTCCCTGTGCTATGCAGTAGGTTCTTATTAGTTATCTATTTTATATATAGTAGTTATCTATTTTATCTATTTTATATATAGTATAAAATCTATTTTATATATAGTAGTTGTGTATGTCAATCCCAATCTCCCAATTTATCCCTCCCCCGCCCTTTCCCCATAAGTTTGTTTTCTATATAAGTTTGTTTTCTACATCTGTAACCATGTTTGTTTTCTACATCTGTGACTCTATTTCTGTTTTGTAAATAAGTTCGTTTGTGTCATTTTTTTATATTCCACATATAAGCAATATCATATATTTGTGCCAGCTATTAGCTGACTTTAAATAAGTCAGTTTCTTTGAGTCTCAGTTATCGCCAACTGTAAAATGGAGATAATGATAGTACCTACATGTAGGGTTGTTGTAAATATTACATGAGATAATTTATATAGTTGGTATACATTATCTGGTCTGTATAATATTCTATAGGTAGTGATAATTTTAGGATAATTTTTGTTATCTTTAATTATTCATTTTAAATATGTATTTGCAAAAAATGAAACCATTTCCTCTAAGATCAAGAACAAGACAAGGTTGTCCACTCTCACCACTAGTATTCAACATAGTTTTGGAAGTTTTAGCCACAGCAATCAGAGAAGAAAAAGAAATAAAAGGAATCCAAATCAGAAAAGAAGAAGTAAAGCTGTCACTGTTTGCAGATGACATGATACTATACATAGAGAATCCTAAAGATGCTACCAGAAGACTACTAGAGCTAATTAATGAATTTGGTAAAGTAGCAAGATACAAAATTAACGCACAGAAATCTCTTGCATTCCTATACACTAATGATGAAAAATCTGAAAGAGAAATTAAGGAAACACTCCAATTTACCACTGCAACAGAAAGAATAAAATACCTAGGAATAAACCTACCTAAGGAGACAAAAGACCTGTATGTAGAAAACTATAACACACTGATGAAAGAAATTAAAGATGATACAAACAGATGGAGAGATATACCATGTTCTTGGATTGGAAGAATCAACATTGTGAAAATGACTCTACTACCCAAAGCAATCTACAGATTCAATGCAATCCCTGTCAAACTACCAATGGCATTTTTCACAGAGCAAGAGCAAAAAATTTCACAATTTGTATGGAAACACAAAACACCATGAATAGCCAAAGCAATCCTGAGAAAGAAAAATGGAGCTGGAAAAATCAGGCTCCCTGACCTCAGACTATACTACAAAGCTACAGTAATCAAGACAGTATGGTACTGGTACAAAAACAGATATATAGATCAATGGTACAGGACAGATGCCCAGAGATAAACCCATGCACATATGGGCACCTAATTTACGACAAAGGAGGCAAGAACATACAATGGAGAAAAGACAGCCTCTTCAATAAGTGGTGCTGGGCAGACTGGACAGGGACATGTAAAAGTATGAGATTAGATCATTCCCTAACACCATACACAAAAATAAGCTCAAAATGGATTAAAGACCTAAATGTAAGGCCAGACACTATAAAACTCTTAGAGGAAAACATAGGCAGAACACTCTATGACATAAATCACAGCAAGATCTTTTTTGACCCACCTCCTAGAGAAATGGAAATAAAGACAAAAATAAACAAATGGGACCTAATGAAACTTAAAAACTTTTGCATAGCAAAGGAAACCATAAACAAGACAAAAAGACAACCCTCAAAATGGGAGAAAATATTTGCAAATGAAGCAACTGACAAAGGATTAGTCTCCAAAATTTACAAGCAGCTCATGCAGCTCAATATCAAAAAAAACCAAACAAGCTAATCCAAAAATGGACAGAAGACCTAAATAGACATTTCTCCAAAGAAGATATACAGACTGCCAACAAACACATGAAAGGATGCTCAACATCACTAATCATTAGAGAAATGCAAATCAAAACTATAGTGAGGTATCACCTCACACCAGTCAGAATGGCCATCATCAAAAAATCTAGAAACAGTAAATGCTGGAGAGGGTGTGAAGAAAAGGGAACCCTCTTGCGCTGTTGGTAGGAATGTGAATTGGTACAGCCACTATGGAGAACAGTATGGAAGTTCCTTAAAAACTAAAAATAGAACTACCATACGACCCAGCAATCCCACTACTGGGCATATACCCTGAGAAAACCATAATTCAAAGGTGTCATGTACCACAATGTTCATTGCAGCTCTATTTACAATAGCCAGGACATGGAAGCAACGTAAGTGTCCATTGTCAGAAGAATGGATAAAGAAGATGTGGCACATATATACAATGGAATATTAGCCATAAAAAGAAAAGAAACTGAGTAATTTGTAGTGAGGTGGAATGACCTAGAGATTGTCATACAGAGTGAAGTAAGTCAGAAAGAAAAAAACAAATACCGTATGCTAACACATATATATGGAATCTAAAAAAAAAAAAAAAAAAAAAGTTCTGAAGAACCTAGGGGTAGGACAGGAATAAAGACATAAAAGTAGAGAATGGACTTGAGGATATGGAGACGGGGAAGTGTAAGCTGAGATGAAGTGAGAGAGTGGCATGGACATATATACACTACCAAATGTAAAATAGATAGCTAGTGGGAAGCAGCCACATAACACAGGGAGATCAGCTTGCTTCTTTGTGTCCACATATAGGGATGGGATAGGGAGGGTGGGAGGGAGACGCGAGAGGGAGGAGATATGGGGATATATGCATATGTATAGCTGATTCACTTTGTTATAAAGCAGAAAGTAAAACACCATTGTAAAGCAATTATACTCCAATAAAGATGTTAAATAAATAAATATGTATTTGCCCCAAAATCTGCTAGGTCCCAAGGCCTCCACTTTCAAAATGATAAAACTGCATATTGCAAGATTGGGTTTGTAAATTTTTAAGATTTCTTTCAAATTTCCCAGCATTTTGTCATTTTTTTCTTTGAGTTCAATATCATATTTTCTTGTTTAAAGTATGTTTCTATTTAGAAAAGGATCATTGTGAAATAGGCACAAGTTTTGCTTTTTTAATGTCACCTTAACTCTTGTCTACCTCAATTTTGTAGAAATTGTTCATTCCAGTCCAGCCTAAGGGATATTGTAGAAATGCTTTACACACTAGTTCTGACCATGTAACCAGTGGTTAATAAATCCATAATATCCAGGCCTGTCAATCTTTTAGTTTCAGATGCACAAAATCCATTACAGAAACCCTGTAATATATGGAAAGATTAAAGTCTTAAATTAAACTTTTTTCCTGGTGCCTAGAAGGATTTTGAACTTAGTAAACAGGGAGATGATTTTGACTTGTGTATAATCTACAGTTGATTTTATTGGAAAGTACCTCATGCTGTGTTTTGATTTGGATAATAAAAACATTTTCTGTTCCTGAATAGTCACAAATATATATTTTAAACAGGAAGAAAACAAACTTGTTACAACTGGAGGTTGTTTATTTGCTGACAGTCAAGAGCTTTCTAGGTATTCATCATACCCTCCTGCCATTACAAAGTGATTACATCATACACAGAGCTGAAAAATGGACAAAACAGTCCATACCTGTAGTTCCCAAACCTGAGTGAACATTAGGATCACCTGGAAAGCTTGTGCAAAGACGGATTCTCAACCCCAAGTTTACTGAATAAGAACGTCCTGGGCTAGAGTTAAGTTCGGCAGATGACACTGATGTGCTCCAAGTTTAGTAATCATGGATCACCCACATCATGGGTGGTCAAAAGTGGTCAATTACAATAAATCTCTGAAAATGCAGATCAAACCAGTTTTCCTTGAATGTCCAAAGCCAAAATAGTGGTTAACTGATTTTTTTTCACCCGTATTTTGTTTTGTGGTCAGTAAAGACAGAGTGACCTTACACAGGTAAGTTGCTGGGAGAAAACTATCTCTGTGGTTGCCTGGCAACAGAAAATGACCCATGCAATTATGTGGGCTTTCAGTTTACACATTGTTAATTATCAATGTTATCTATAAATTGCCTTATTGTTTATAAATCCTGTTAGTAAAAGGGGTTCAGGCCAGAGAATATATGAGAATATTCAGGGGAAGAGAAATTGTGATAAATATCATATTCATTAACATTACTTGTGTATATTTGCCATTTTTTAAATTCCTAGTATGTGCCAAACAATTTGATAAGCATTTTCCCTGCCTTACTGCAGTTAATTCTCATGCAAACCCTGGTAGACAAGTAATATCATTATCAAAATATTAAGATAAGAAACTTGAATCTTGAAGAAGTAATATAATTTACTCAAGGTCACACAGCCTGAATTCAAATTCAGGTCTGCGCTCTTCTGCTGCCTTATAAGAGCAATTCCTTCCTGTCTTTGGCTTAACTCTTAAATCCAAATCTTACTTTCCATTTATTGCCCAAAGTCTTTTAGATTTACGATAGAGCAACATGGTTTTTTCAAATAGTAGCCTAGAGGGCCAAGAAGCAGAGCTAGGTGTTGGGGAAAACCAAAAGATTTGGGGAGAAAATTTTTTGTGTGGGGCAAGTCAAGACCAGAAGAATTAATGGTGGAAAATGACAAGCCCCTGAAGGGAAACTACCTACCTGGCAATAGTTATCTCCTGAGGCGTGAGGGAACTAGTAACCAGAAGCCTTTACTGACCCATCCAGAAGTGCAGAAAGAATAGACATGACTTAGCAAAACTAGATTCCAGGTCCAGGAAGATTTTAATTAGGTGGGAAAGGAAAAGAGTCATTTCTCAAATAACTACAGAGAGATTATTCAAAGACTATTTTAAGCCCTTTGTAGACATTCTTTTACCTCCCAAGTAAATCCTGGTTTACTCTCTCTCATTATTACTTGACAAACGTTAGCGGTAAGATTATCAAAACCCTCCGAACTCAAAAAAAACCCCAAGATTTCCGCTCTTCTGTACATCATTTGTACTTTCAAATCAGATGATACACAAACAACATGTCCTTATAAAATGTTTGCTAAAGTATTAAAGAAACAAAATGTTGAGTAAGCTTCTAAAATTTATCATTCAGGCAAATATAAATAAATTTTGGATTTTCTGCTGTTTAAAATTATTCAAACGCTTGATTTCCTATAGAAGCCCACATTCAGTGGGCACTGGGTATATGCCGGCTGTTCTTATTTGAATCTACAGACAACGTAAACCAGATTAGTTTATTCCTAAACATTTCTTCTCATCTTTTACAAGCTCTGAACCTTGGGTCAGAATTTACACATTCACTTTAAAGAGAAAAAAGGATGTATGTTACCTTAGTGGTTGAAAACTTATAGAAAAATGAAAAAGAAAATACTTCATGGGACATAAATGGTTTACTCAGGTTAAGAATGGAGATAGGCATCCATGCCATTTCAGAATTCAAACATTCAAAATTATTTAAACTCTGAAGGTAATAATGGGACTTTCTAATTTATCAAGGTGATGACTCTGTTTTGATCTATCCTAGCCCTTAATCATCTTCTAATTAGCAATATCACTGGATTCAACACCCGCTTTTTCTCACTAAAGATGGTGAGTTATTTAGGCTTAATGCATAATATTGAAATAATGGTGCTTTTCCTGTCACATTTATCTCTTATTCCATTAAAGAAAAGAATTGGCAACAATTCTTCTACTGAGAAATCATTTAAATTAATATTGCTTAGGAATATAAATGATTTTTATTAATCAAGTTTTGATTAAAGGGTAGCTAGCCACAATATGGCCTGCGGGTAGACATTAAGCATCTTGGTGTTCAGTGAACTCATCAACTGCAGTGTATTACATCAGATACTATCCATTTAAAGTCAAAATTGGCATTAAGCTTTTTAAAGAATTCATGTTGCATTAATTGGGATGATTCAACATTTGGTAATTGTTTCGGGTTTCTTGTAAGGGTAATAGCCAAGTGACAAGTAGTGGTGAGTTTCAGAAGAAAATGTAAAACTCATTTCAATGATTTGTAGTTTATTTTGCATATTACATTACTTCACTTATCTTTTCACTTTTACTGAGGTATAATTGACAAATAAAATGGTGATATTTTTAAAGTGTATAACGTGATCATTTGATACACGTATATATTGTGAAAGGATTCCCACCATTGATTTAATTAACACATTCATCATCTCATATATTTCCTCTTTTTTCTTTTCTTTACTATAGTCACCGTGTTATACAATAGATCCTCAGACCTTATTCATCTTATAACTGAAGGTTTGCACCCTTTTACCAACCTCTCCCTATTTCCCCCATTCTCTCAGCCCCTGACAACCAGCATTTACTGTTTCTATGAGTTCAACTTTTTTTTTAATGATTCCATATATAAGCGATACCATTAGGTATTTGTCTTTCTCTGTCTGTTTCACTTAACACAGTGCCCTCTAGGTTCATCCATGTTGTAGCAAATGGCAGGATTTCCATCTTTTTTAAGGTTGAACAATAGTCCATTGTATATATATCACATTTTCTTTATCCAGTCATCCATTAATGGACATTTCGGACATTAGTTGTTTCTAATCCTTGACTATTGTGAATAATGCTGCAGTGAACATAGGCGTGCAGCTATCTCTTTGAGATAATGATTTCATTTCCTTTGGATACATACCCAGAAGTAGAATTGATGGATCATATAGTAGTTCTACTTTTAATTTTTTGAGGAACCTCCATACTGTTTTCCATAATGCCTGTACCAGTTTACATTCCCAACAGTGATATACAAGGGTTCTTTTTTCTCCACATTGTCATCAGCATTTATCTCTTGTCTTTTTGGTAATAGGGATCCTAACAGGTGTGAAATGATATCTCACTGTGGTTTTGATTTGCATTTACCTGATGATTATTGATAGTGAGCACCTTTTCATATACCTGTTGGTCGTTTGTATGTCTTCCTTGGAAAAATGTATTTTTAGGTCCTTTGTCCATTTATCAATTGGATGTTTTGTTTTGTTTTGTTTGCTATTGCGTTGCAGGGGTTCCTTGTATACTTTGGATATTTAATCCTTCATCAGATATGTGGTTTGCCAATATTTTCTCCCATTCCATACGTGGTCTTTTCATTCTATTGATTCTATTCATTATTTGCTGTGCAGAAGCTCTTTAGTTTGATGTAGTCCCATCTGTGTATTTTTGCTTTTGTTGCCTTTGCTTTGGGTGTTTAATAAATTTATCTCACCTTATTGTGTTCTAATATGTGCTAGGCATTTTCCAAGAGATTAACACATATCTATTTAATGTTCATAACAACGTGTAGTACATCCAATGTTCTCCCTGTGTTGCTAATGAGAAAAGTCAATTTCGATGTTAAAAGCTTTTTTCTCTAGGTGATTCATCACATAGGTGTCAGAGCCAACCCACAATGAATCTGACTCCAAATTCTATGAGCAAATCCACTGTACTATATTTTTTCACTAAACAGTACATAAAGCAAATGATTTTTTTTCTGCATTATACTATGATCCAATTCAAAACTTAAAAATAAAATTGCCATAGATACAGCAACATAAATGAGGACAAGGTAGTTCAAGGGCAGTTCATACAGTAACCCAGTAGGATCATTTTGTTTGCAGCTTAAAATTTCATAGGATGTAATTCATTTACATTTGAGTGGATTGATTCATCTATTCATTTTAACAAACGTGAAAATGTTTACTGGGCCCCTGTCAGGAGTGAGGCACGACACGACATTTTGAGAGTTAAAAAGAAGAATGAATGAGACATCGTCCCTCTTGTCAAGAACTCTACCATCTAGTTGGGTAGAAGAGACATAAAATGATAACTATTATACAAACTACGTAAAATTTCCATACAATTGGTATGCATGTGTGTTCAAGAGGGTCTGGTTTCACTTCCATGCCCCCCAAAGGACATAACCAAGATACCCCTGTCTCTAAAAAGGAGACATTGGGCTAATTTGTTAAAAGCATTATGTGAAGCATAGCCCGTGGTTTGAAGCAAACGTGGCTATCAAACCAAATTAATAGTTTTCCTCTTAGAATTGTTCTTGTTCCAGCTCCTAAAAAAAGATTTTAGAAAAGCTTTATTTGATTGACTTGTCCCATTGTAAAGTATTCACCTGCTGTGAAATGAAGCCACAGAGGAAAAAAAAAGTTGAATAATTTAACTTTTTTATTTGTAAAGATAATCAGGGTTTTTCTGATTACATCTTAACTTCATAAATGTTAAATAACCTATCAGCATCTAGTTGTTGTAAATTATGAAAAGGAGCCTCGCAAGGAATATTAACCAACGAAATCCTTGTTCTTTAGTGAGCAGGAAAATGTGTTATGGCAGCTTGTCATCGTGCAACTGGTAACTTTGACACCAAATAACAAAACTGCCATTTGCACTTCGGGTAAATTGGTTCACATGAGTTTCCACTGCTCCTCTGGCTCTGACATAAATTTAGGAACTCAGGAACTAACCAAGTCGTGTGGCTTGCCAGCTGACTTTAACAAATATGCCCATTTCATTTCATTTAGTCATCAGAATACCAGGGGGCTAGGTCGTTTCAGACTCATTGCAGATGGTCTAGGGTTTGCAGGAACACAGGAGGCTTTCATGTCACTGTCCTATAAATTATGACAGTGGAGGGGGCCCTCTTCCTAAATAAATGCATGTCAGTGCTTGACATGTTCACAGCTTCAAGGAGCGTTTTCTGTTTCAACACCTCATAGGTGTGTATAAAGGACATTTATTAACCAAGATGTGGAAAATTACCTTTTCTGGGTTCATGCTTTGACCAGCCATGATCAAGATTATGTCTATATTTGAAATGTGGTGGAAGTACAGTTTTGTTCCCTGACCTCCTAGGAGTCCTGTCCTTTTAAGCAGAGAAGTTACTGGAAGCAGACCAGTAGGTACAGACTAAAGACATATAATGAGGTGCAACCTCAGACAAATCAAAGGGAAGACCACTCTAAATTACTGCTGAGAATGAAGACTAGGATATCGTTACAGGAAGACAAGTTGACCACATCCTAGTATACGTAAAAAATAAAACTAGGTAACAAGATAGTTATAAAGATATTTACTTGATTCAATGTAGCATTGCTGTAATTGTAATTAGAATAGCAGCTTTATATAAAGATGGGTTCAGAAGTGTTAGAAGGCACATGAAAACAGTGTCATAACTGGGTTTTGGGGGTTTTTTTTGCATTTCGTTCCATTTCCTTTTGTAGAGATGTCTGTCATTTTTTCAGTACTTTCTATTTGCAGTAATGAACTAAAATGCTTTACATACATTTTTAAATTTAATCCTTTCAGCACTTTAAGATGTGGCTACTAGTGTCATCATTTTACAGGTGAAGAGACTGGCATCCATAGAGGGTGGGTAATTTACCAGGGACAAATGAAGGCAGAAGAGGGATTTGATCTGACTCCATTCTGTGGTTTATCTAGTTCAAGACTCATGGCATATTTTTCAAATGTGTGTTTGTCAAACTTTTCTACAAGTTCTACCCTAAGATCAGAGAAGACAGAATGAACATGCAATCCCAGGAGGTTTGGAAAAAACCTGAAGCAATCACCATAACCTTGCAATTTTTTTAAGGTCTTTTTATCTTAAAAATTCATGCAAATTTGGCATTGAATTCCAATGTGTTTGTCTCCATCCCCCAAATAATGTATTGTATAATTTATCATTCAGGGGTGCATTTTCTATTAATCTCTTTAGTTAAAGCATGATATACAGTTGTATTTCAGGATATTAAGTCAGTCTGAAGAAAGCCGACCCCAATGTCCAGGCAATTCTTCCTCTCTTCATTTCATCATATATATGTGTGTACAAACAGCAACCTTTTATGCCCACTGCTTTATAGACTATGTCAGGGTAACGATAAGGAGAAATGCCCCAAATCTGAGGTGGGATGCTGTGACATGCCAAGATACTCTGGATGGATATTCCCATAAGCATATCTTCCTGCTGTGAAAGGTCAAATTGCAAACCAAGAGGGTACTGATTCACTCTTCAATCTCTTTTACTACCTCGAGCAATTCTCCCCAAAGAACGTCTTTAGTGGGGGGGGGGGGGGGAACCTGATTATATTGCTCTTTATTTTACCTCTAATACAGTACTTAAGTTTTCCTCACCTATTAATAAATTCAGAGTCTCCAACGCTCCCTGTAGTCAACCCCCTTCATACAACTCTCAAACTTCGTAATTATAGCAGTCTTGTTGGGAGCAGTAAAAACATTCCCAGTTTTGTCTTGCAATTGAGAATTAAGCCTTGAAGAATATCTTCTAAATGAGCTCATTACATGTACTCACTATACCATTAAAGAGAAAATGAATTTACTTAAATTTTCTAGATATTAATCTTTGTTGTGATATCTGAAAAAAATAACATAGAATTGTCTATTACCTGAGACTGAGCGGAAGCATCATGGTCCTAGACAACTTTTCATCCCATGTCTGAGGAAGATTACACATAATAAATTCATTTTAAAGCAATAGTAAGTGACAAAAATTAAATTGTGTTTGGACTGCACCACGAATAGTATCTGTACTTGTTCAACACACTGGTTATGTCTGCATAAACTTTTTCGCCTGGTGTACAGTTCACTCTGAAGTGATGATAGAGTTAAAAAAAACTGAGTAGAGAAAGTTCCCATCACTCACTACACATAAAAATTTCTAGTCTTGTGCTTTTTAGGGAGAAAAATCCACACCCAATTTTTGTGAACAAGGGATAGCGGAATTCTGCTGGTTTTCCCTAGCTTGGGCAGGGGAGTTGTGTATTTCACAAATTTTACAAGTCAAATTGATTTTGGGAAAGAGGGACATGTTTGTCCTTTTCTCCAAAAATACTTGGACAAAAGTCCACAAATGTCCAGGGTGTGTGTATCCTGGTTTGGGAAACCTGCTCTTCAGAACTTTAAGTATTTACCTATAATTTCGTTCCATCAGTGGTAATTCTAATTCCTCCATCACTGTTTTCGCTGTATCTAATCAGTCTCCAAGACCTGTTCTGCCTGTCTATGCATGTTCTCTCAAAATTATCCTTTCACTTTTTCCCCCGGTTGTCCTAATCCAAGTCTTTATTATCAAGAGACAGCATAAATATAGAGAGATAAGCTTTAGTATCAAATGGGCCTGAGTTCAAGTCTGGCCACCCCAATTAATCTGTGTGATATCTGCAACAGGTTTCTCCTCTGGCCCTTGGTTTTCTCATTTTAAAAAATGGTAGTGATATTTACCTTACAATATTGTCATGTGGTTTCATTCATTCATTCAATCAACATTTGTGCTACCGCTCTGTACTAAAATCTAAGCACTGAAACTACCTTCAAGAGAAGAACAAAGTCCCCAGCTGTATGAAGTTGACTTTCTAGTGATGTGAAATGAGATAATGTGTGTTGCCTGGCATAAGACAGGAATGCAATGAAATGCTGTCCTTGTTTTGTTATTGCTACAACCATGCAACCAGTTTCCAACTGGTAACCCTACTTCCTGGCTCACATGTTTTCAATCCATTGTTCACTGATTATATATAAAACCCAAACTTCTTGAAGAAACAAATGATAGAATATACTTGTCACTTGAGCTTGAGAGTGAAGAAGGCAGGGTCTACTCTAAGGGTCTTACTCCAAGGCCTCCAGCGTAGGGAAATGGAGAGAGGAAACCAAAGAAGAATAACAGGTTTGGGAGTGGAAAATAGTGTAATTCTTTTTTGGACCTTTTAAGATTGAGGTCTCTGGGAAGGAGGCTGTTCAAAATACAAATCTGGAACATGAGGAAAGGTATAAAGCCAGAGAGAAGAATTTAGGAATCGATGATAGAATAACAGTAAGTTAAGCTGTAAGGACAAAAGCAACAGTTTAACTAGGATGCTGTAAATTTAAACTTAAAATTCTCAGCCTGGGTTGCCAAATTCAGCACCATCTAGCACCTTTCCAAAGGAAATGACTGATGAGTCCTTCTGATGAGGATCAGTATTTCCTTCAGAGACTCCTTGTTTTCATCCATCCTACACAAAATACTGAACACCTCTGGTATTTACTAGCTCTTCTGCCCCTCATACATTGGAGCTGTAGCTACCAAAAGCAAAACCACATTTCATTCTTTAGACCTCATTCTTTAGTCCTGTGTTGTAGATTTCCTTGTTTCTGTAGCAGAGAAACTTATTTAAGTATTACAAAGGTAAGTAACGAAGCCCACATGTTAGAAGCTGTCAGATCAATGAGAAACTTTAGTGGGCCTAAAGTTTCAATATATTCTTCATTCAAGGCTCATAATCTCTCCTTAAGAAAGTGTGCATGTTGTTCATGGCCAAATAAACCTTACAGGCACTTAATTCTATGAATAGATTGTGAAGAGGCTAAACTGACCGGACCTTCTTTCTTTAGGAGGCATTGTGAAAGATGACAGTTTTTGATCCCAAATTTCATATACATTTAGGTCCATAAGTCTCACTGACAGAGTGGACTGTCCTGACTCAATAATTAATGCACTGGGAATTCTCTAGGTAGACTATGATTTGGATACTTTATGGGCTATTATGTCAAGGATCCGTGTCAGATGAGATGCATACACAATGCCTACAGAAAAATTATTGTCACAAGCAAAACTGGTGGGGTTTTTTATGTACTTTAAGAGTAAGTAAGCCTAGGGAAAATATATGACCATTTCTAATTGCCTTGTATTTATTTGCCTTGAAATAGGCCTTCGTTTTTATTTGCCTCTAGAGTATATCTTTGAATAGTATTATTATATTTAATTTGTTTTCGAAAATGGGTGATAAACATTTCTTACTTTTGGACTAGGCATTCTAATGTTTTCCAACGTAAGTTTCATGCAGTTATTAATCGCTATATTAAGCACTAGTATACATTTAGGTTTAAAATTTGAAACGTACATTTTTCTTAAAAGAGGAACATTTGTTGACCAAACAGACATACATGTTTTTATTCTCTCTCTCTTTAAAGGGATCCTCACTCCCAAAATACCTGTGGAGTACAATGTCTTACTCAACGCTGGAAGTGTAGCACCTCTGATCTTCTCTGCTGGTCATCATCAGTCCATCCTTCTGGAAAATTTGGCTCCATCCACACAGTATGAGACAAGGATACAAGCATGTCAAAATGGTGAAAGTCTTTCAGACACTCATCCAGGGTTTTTTTATTAGAAGTATTTTATTTAAACAAAAATTCCTTTAAAAGGAATAGATTCTCAATTCAAATACAAAGACTAACATTTCATTTCTTATTGGTACTGGACTGTTTACCCAGACAAATCAGAGCCTGGCACTGAGTGAAGCATTATGCATTTCTGCACATTAAATCATGAATATTTAAATATAGGAAAATGGTGGTTTTGCAAAGTCTTGTTTTATAAGGCCCTTTAAAAGAAAAACACCTAGAGCACATACAATAATCATTGGTAATATAAAACAAAATAGGCATTACAAAAATCTCATAGGAAATGTACTCACCTTGGTTCTATTTCAGTTTTATTTAGGGGTGGGAGGGTAGGAAGGGAGACATTATTTAGAAGTTGAGTTACACTCAAATGAATCAACATATTTTACAGTGCTTCCCTGATACCTGTCTCATGTACCTAACCTGTCACCTTGAGATTCATGGCTTAGGCTAGTGGTCAATGAAGTCGTCATCTGTCTGTGTGGTCCTAAGGAAGAGCCCCTCTCACTTCCTGTATACCTCCAGGTGTTATATAATATATAACACCCAACTGCTAAGAGAGAAGAAGTATAACTCAATACAAGTTGCTTTACCTTAGATTAAAGAAATTTATCAACCTTATACTCAACATGAAACTCCTGTCCTTAAGAACTTCTGTTTCCAAATGAATACTATTTCCCGTAGAGTTGGTTAGGACTAGGGGGTCTGCAGTTTTGCTATGCTTCCATCTCTGAAATTGAGTCAGTTTGCCCACTTGTCTCTACAAACCAGACTCAGACATTTTGTTTGAAGAGTATTGCTTTCCCTGATCCACTCTTCAGCTAATCCACATGGAAATAGCTTTAAATTAAGGTTTTCTTGATTTAAATGCAAAAATCAACTTCTGTCTCTCCATGTCCCTAAAGCTATGCTGTGAAGAAACAATATCCTTCAAATTCATTGTTTGACTTCTGTGTGTTGAGGAAATAATCATTATTTTTAAATATTAGCAAAAATAAGATACTATTAAGAGCATACATGATGTTCAGGTCACACATACAGTTACGAAATTGAAACACATTTTCACTTTCTGGCTAGAATAACTGCAGTAAATTAGAGAAACCTCAGCTCAGACAAGCATAAGCTTTATTGTCTATGCCTGTATAAAAATGTGGTTAATTAATGGATTTCCCAAAAATGATTCCTTATTTAAATATTCAAATCCTGAAGAGATTTAAATACTAGTCTAAAGTATGTTTACAAAATTTGTGTGTATACAAAATTTCAGATAAAATAATTGTCATGATATTCGTACCCTTCTGTGTGTACATGTAACTCTTTTCGCTGCTTGACAAATTATTAAAGGTCTTGGTTTTCTTTTTTTTCAAGGAGGTTGTGGAGTTAGCAGTAGGATATTTGTCAAAACAGCTGAAGGAGCCCCCATGGATCTAAATTCTCCTGTTCTTAAGGCACTGGGATCAGCTTGCATAGTGGTTAAATGGACGCCACCTAAAAAACCAAATGGAGTCATCATCAACTACTTTATTCACAGGTAACATTGACTATTACTATTATTGTTGATTATTTAAGAATGTGTACTATTCCAGGACTGTAGAATCAAATACATTTTCTATTTCCATAAGGGAATTGATGGGAATTCATGTGTTTTGAAGCACCTACTAGAAACTAAAATTGGTATTGGAAACTTCTACACATTATCCAAGGAAAAAAGCCACAACTACCATGTAACATTTTTGTTTGAGCCCTCTTTGAAAGATGAGACCTCATAGCCCAAGAAGGCTTACCTTTGATGGAAAGGTAGAGCTGTCCTCTGGAGGTTCATTGACCAAGAGACATACTCATTCCAGAGGAAGAACCAGGTCTAGGACAAAAATTCTAATTATATCCCACCACCTAGTATGTGGAGATTGGAAAGGCTTTTTCTCATCCTTAAAAGATGGCACTTTTCACTCTGCAGTTCCCCTTCTGTTTTGAGGTTTCCACTCACCTGGCTAGATGGTGTTAATGCAGCTTCTTTTCACCATGATATGCAGAGTTAATTAAGTGTAGCCACCTAAAAGGAAGAAAAGAGGGAAAGAGAAGGGAGAGGAAGAGAAGGAGAAAAAGTGAGGAGAGTGAGAGTGAGAATGAGAGGGGGAGAAAGAGAGTAAGAGAGAGAGATATGGTGGTTCCATGGGCATTTTGGTTTGAAGGGTATTGTGCTACTTGATCCAGTTTTCATTTGATCAGCATGGACATAGTTTTAAATTAATGCTTTCTTCAAATATATAATGAGGAGAAAGAGGAAAGAGAGAAAGAGACAGACAGGGAGAGATGGAGGGAGAGGGAGGAAGAGAGAGAGCAGGAAAGGAGAAAGTAAAACAAAAACAGAGGGAAGGGGCCAGAGAACCTCTCAACTGAGAGTTTGCTATTCAGGCTGCTATAACAAAAATACCATAAATTGTGTGGTTTATAAACAACAAACATTAATTTCTCACAGTTCTGGATTCTGGGAAGTCCAAGATCAAGGTGCTGACAGATTGACTGTATGGTGAGGGCCCACTTCCTGGCTCACAGATGGCCATCTTCTCACTGTGTCCTCACATGGCAGAAGCAGCAGGGGCCATGTGGGGTCTCTTTTATAAGGGCACTGATCCCATTCATGAGGTCCCCACCCTCATGACCTAATCACCTCCCAAAGGCCCCACCTCCTAATACCATCCCCTTGGAGGTTAGGATTGCAACATATGAATTTGGGGGAAACACAATCATTCAGATCATAGCACTGAGATGGAAAAGACACTTTCTAAGACAGACACCGGCAGAAAAAAATTTGCAGCTGAAAACCCCATTCCAAAAGCCATCTATTTAAATCAGGCATACAAAGCCCAACACATTTTTTTCTCAGATCCTCATCTCACTTCAGCATCCTTTGTTAGTCTCTCCTGCAGCCTCATGCCTTCCCTTGTTTAGTCCTACGCCCTGGACACATTGTGAAACTTAGTTTAGGCTCCTCTTATAACTTAAGATATTGAAACCCTTTCATTCAGACCAATCTTCAGCTATGGGAATGTAAGGAAAATTATGAAGGGAGAAAGTATTACTGCATTTCTGGTTTTGTAAATCACATTGCCATAAATGAGCAAGCCAAATGTTTTCTTCTCAGCAAACATTAATTTGAAGAATAACATTTCTGATTCAAATACACATGAACATGTAAAAATGGCTAATATGAATTTACATTTTACATTAAACACATTAGTGCAGCCTTTACAATGCCCATCTTTGGAATAGTTTTCTTTCATCTACTCAATGCTAATTGTATGAGAAAAGCACATCAAATTCCTATTCTGAATAAAGGGAAATAAAGTATCTGTTATAGACCAGGAAGAGGCTTCACTCTGTTGGTTTTGTAAATAATGCTCATGATTACAGTGACTATTCCATGGCAGCTATAGAGAGGGAAAACAAGAAATATAATGCAGAAAGCCCGCTTCAATGAAAAATACTGTAAATTGAATTTGACAGCATTTGATGGCATTTGATTATTCTAGTCACAGCCAAACAATGATATAAAGAGTAATATGAAACAGAATGTGTTACTGCCTAGCAGACTCGAAAGCAATAAACCTTCCTCCAATGTGACACAATCATTTCACAATCATAATTGTAGCCTGTTTGATACCTCTGAGTACAGCAGAAGGGCACTGACTGACATAGATACATTTTGTTTTTTATTTAAAGTGAAATGAAAATGGTGCGCTGGGGCTCCAGATACAATCGTTATATTCACCTACATAGGCATGAATCACTTGGCAGTTATTTCAGCTGAAGTTTAAATGTGCTTAGACAACAACAATATCAAATTTTTCTTAGATAGCTGCAAAAAAAAAAAAATCGGGAATTTGTAAGGACAGAAATAGAATGTAGACACAGAGTTCTTTTTCATTCTGGGACTCCATAGAGCCCCGCGTATAGTTATAGACACAACACTACGGTATTTCTGGGGAGGTTAGGGCATGTAATTTCTGTTTCATCATTTGCCTCCTCTTTCTTCTATCACCACTAAAGGAAATCCATTTAGCTCAAATCAAAGACGGGGTTTGACCTATGCAGATATTTTCTTTAAATTGCGGGAAGCCAACTTGCCTATCTCATCTTGAAGATGTTCGTCTCTGCTCTCTCCAAGCCCCCAAATCATTTCCCCTCAGTAATTCCCAACTATTGTTTAAATGTTGCCTCTAGATATCATCCTGTTAAAAAGGATCTGCCCTAATAAACAGGTAAGATGTTTATGACTTTAGAAAACAAAACAAAAAATAAGCTAGTAAGGACAAGACTATTCATGTGATTGCTTCTGGTTAGTTCACCTGTTAACATGATATTTTATTTTTGCTTCTGGTTAGTTCACCTGTTAACATAATATTTTATTTAGGCTACTTTGTTGACCAATGTGAGTTACAAAAGAGATTTCCTACAATAGGGACAACCTTTATGTTAGTGTTTTGCAACCTGTTTACTGATAGGGTGTACATAAGGCCATCTTGGGCATTTGCTTTCTTCTCATAACAAGTTTGGCTTGTATAATAAAGATTCTTCCGTATTTCCCCTTTATTTTATATCTGTAATCTTGTAAATGGCAAAATCCACCCACAAAATCCAACCTCCATCTACAAAATCCACCAAACACTTTTTCTTAAGACTTTACAAAATACGTAATAAAATGATCTCCCACTAGGAGCTTCCATTTTAAGAAAGACAAAAATGCCTGGGGTTTTATTTTCAAAAGCAGCCTCTAAATAAAGAAAAAGATTGGATCAATGTTCAGTAAAAGACAAAAATATATTAAAACACCTTCTAAATGCTGTAAAAGTAAAAATAAGTGATGAACCTTCCAAGTATTCAAATAACTAAGCATTCAGAAAAACTGAGTCAGGTTTTGAAGGATAAAATCTGAGATAGTTTGAATGGATGGATTATATGGAAGAACATTCCAAGCAGGGTACCATAAATAATATTTTTTTAGAATGAATAATTAAGCTGATTGAGTAAACTAAGAAAAAAGGGCATTGATTCAAAGGTGAAGGAATTTTTATGCAATCAATTTGTACTATGTGGAAAGACAGTATGGATGTGAAGATGGATGGATAGATAGATAGATAGATAGATAGATAGATAGATACAGATAGGTAGTTGGATAATAGCTGACAGATAGTGTTCATATCTACTGTAAGATCTGAGCCCTATTACCAAGGACTTTTACTATAGTAGGAGATGTAAGTCAAACTAAGCAAACAAAACAATGAGCAATATAATGTGAGAAATATAAATATTTACCAAAATATTTACAGGAGACAGGGATTCTTTCTGTCTGGAATATTTATGGAAGACTTCCATGGATGAAGTTGATGTCATTGAGACTTGGCCTTACAATATAAAAATTTAATGACTGCCTAAATTAGAAATAATTTTTTTTAAAGTTTTTAACAGTACAGAATATTACAAAGGTTATGTATCCCTTTTTTATGACTTACCCATGTGTATAATTCCCATCGATAGACATAACTATTCATTTTAATATATGTAACATTGATGTTTTCTATTTATAGTTTCCCTTACATAAGGAGCTATATTGTTCAAATTTTCTTTGGCCATTTGGACACACACACACACACACACACACCCCTCATTTCTTTTAATGACTCTACAATATTTTATTATATGGATGTGTATCGTGTATTATTTAACCAGTCTCCTATTGGTGGCAAAATCAGTGATTTCCAAGTTTTCATTACAAAAGCAATTCTTGAAAAAAATCTTTACAATAAACATATGGAAGATTATTCTTAGTACTAGAAGTGCAGGATCCAATTCTGTGCGTTTTAAATTTTTGGAGATTGCTAAATTGTCTTCTTAAAATAGTATATAAGAATTTCTAATTCTGAAAACTCTAATCAATACTGGGACTCAAAAATCTTTCAAATCTTTGCTAGTTCAATATTTTAAATGGTATATTATTGTTTTAATTAAAATTTTGGTCATTATAAGTCAGGCTGTTCATTTATTTATTTCTAATATATATTTGCTATTTGTGTGTGTATAGTACAGTATATATCTTTAGACTATTTTCTTTTAGATTGTTTCTTGTTAATTTATCTATGCTTTTTATATATTATGGAAATTCTTTTAGTGATCATATTAAAAATAACACATCAATTATTTCTTTCAGCACTTTTCTGGCTCTACTCCTTATATCTAAATATAGATTGGATTTTGGTTTTTGTTTTCTTGAAGTATAATTAACACATTATTATTAGTTTCAAGTGTACAGCATAATGATTCAATATTTGTATACACTTCAAAATGATCACCACAATAAGTCTAGTTACCATCTGTCACCATATACAGTTACAAAATTTTTTCTTTATGATGACACCTATTTTTTTACTTTCTTAGCAACTTTCACATTTGCAACATAATATTACTGGCCCTAGTCACCATGCTGTACATTACACACTTATTTCTTTTATATCTAGAAATTTGCACCCCTTTTCCCATTCTGCCCATCCCTCAGAGCCCTCCCCTCTTTTAGCCACCAGTCTATTCCCTGTACCTGTGAGTCTGGTTTTGTTTTCTTTTGTTCATTTGTTTTGTTTTTTAGATTTCACATGTGAGTGAAATCCTATGGTATTTGTCTTTCTCTGATTTATTTCACTTAGCATAATACCCTCAAGGTCCATTCATGTTGTCATAAATGGCAAATTTTTATTCTTTTTTATGGCTGAGTAGTACTCCTTATATACATACCACATCTTCTTTATCCATTCGTCCATAGATGGACACTTAGGTTACTTCCATATCTTGGCTATTGTAAAAAATGCTGCAATGAACATAGGGATACATATATCTTTTCAAATTATTGTGGTTTTTTTTGTATAAATACCCAGAAGTGGAATTGCTGAAGTTCTATTTTTAATCTTTTGAGGACCCTCCATACTGTTTTCCATTGTGTCTGTACCAATATATGTTTCTATCACCAGTGCACAAGGTTTCCCTTTTCTCCACATCCTCACCAACATTTGTTATTTCTTGTCCTTTTGATAATAGCCATTCTGACAGGTGTGAGATGATATATCATTGTGGTTTTGACTTGCATTTCACTGGTGATTAGTAATGCCGAGCATCTTTTCTTGTGCCTGTTGGCCATCTGTATGTCTTCTTTGTAAAAAAATGTGTATTCAGACCCTCTGCCATTTTTTAATTGGATTGTTTGTTTTTCTGTTGTTGAGCTGTATGAGTTCTTTAAATATTTTGGATATTTACTCCTTATCAGATATATGACTTGAAAATATCTTCTCCCATTCAGTAGGTTGACTTTTTATTTTATTGATGGTTTCCTTCCTTTTTAGTTTAATTTAGTCCCATTTATTTATTTTTGTTTTTGTTGCCATTGCTTTTGGAGTTAGATCCAAAAAGCTATTGCCAAGAGCAATGTCCAGGAGCTCACTGCCTAACATTTCTTCCAGGAGTTTTATGGTTTCTGATCTTACATTAATAGACTGATTTTGTTTTAAGGAATGAGACGGGAAATCTAGACATTTGTGGGGTTTTTTCTCAGAAAAATTAACTTTTGATAATTGGAATTCAGTCTTTAATTATACTTATATAAAATAACATGGAGAAAATTTACCTTCAATAGAATCATACATTTACCTCGAATAGAATATCATTCAGTGAACTTCTAACAAGTGTATTTCAGGATGAAAGAGTAACCTTAGAAGGAAGCTCTGAGATGGAGGAAAGAATAGTGAACACTGAATCAATTTGTTCAATCAATGGATAAATATTTAAAACCTTTACAAAGTAATTTTTTAAAATAATGGCTAAGTTGCAAGGTTTTTAAAAAGCAGGAGTAAAAATGTTGTACAAAAATAATTTGAAGACCCCATCTATCTGTAAGAGTGGTTAGACAGAGCTAGGAAACCTCCCAGGAAACCTTGCTTTTCCAACTGTGCAGGCTTAAGCTTCTCTGGCTGATGTGACAAGGACTCTACAGGTTGCGACCAAAAGCTCTCTTGATTGGTGAATGTACTTCCCAAACACTCTCACTTCATGTCTCTTTTTGTATCAATTAGGCATTCGTTATTTTTTTTAAACTATCTAGTTTGTCAACATTATTTTACAATTTACTGATTTGAAATGCCACCTATACAAAATTCCCATGTGTCATCTCATCCATTTCAGGACTTTGTATTCTGTTTCCTTTGTGGTAGATAAAATATTAGCAAGCAAAGACTGATGGAAGAGACATCACAGGTGAATAAAATTACTGGAATAAGCAAAATACCCAACACTGAAGGCATAGGGTTCCATGGTCAGGCTTGGCTGGAGACTTTGTTATTTGTAGGGGGAATTTAGAAGGTCGGCTTGACAGTAGATTTTGGAAGACTTTAAATACTAGGCTGAGGAGTTTAGGGTTTTGATTTGGAAACAATGAGAGCCATTGAAGATTTGGAGTAAAATAGAGAAGCAATGTGACAGAATGGACAAAGCATGGCATTTGTAGTCAGAAGATATGGCTTCCAGGTCCTGGGTCTGCCACTTACAAGTTATGTGACCTTGGGCAAGTCACTATGTTCCCTAAGCTTTCACTTTTATGTAAGTTAGGCTGATAAACGTAGAAAATAATTAACCTCTAGAATTTCATAGGAATTAAGTGAAATCATGTATGTGAAAGTACTGTGTTAAACATAAAGCACAATAAAAAACAGAAAGTTATCCAAGATGGACCACCCACAGCCATGCTTGGGGAAGACAAATCTGGCAGTTATATGTGTATATTTAAGGACAAGGAAGGAGGTTCATGATAATAAAAGAAGCAGATTGCACGACAGTCCACCTAGTATGATTCTGTTTTTCTTTAAGTACATGGAATCTTTTTTACATTTATATGTGCACGAAAAATGTCTGGAATGTTAAACACCAAAAGAAAGTTAACAGTGCTTATCTCAGAGATAGGTTATGGATGATTCTTGTGTTTTTGCTCATCTTTATTTTCTAATTACTTTTTACAATCAATATGTAATATGGTGTGAGAAAGGCAAAATGACAAATTCAGTGAGTCCAGATGCAAATCTATCATTACCCTCTTTACGATTTTCCTATTTCCGTCTTTCTGTGAACATCATCCTCATTTTCTGTAGCAATCAAGGTCTGCTCAGGAAAGAGAAACCACACCAGTTATTTTATTTTATTTATTTATTTATTTTTTGCCGTACGCGGGCCTCTCAGTGTTGTGGCCTCTCCCGTTGCGGAGCACAGGCTCAGCGGCCATGGCTCACAGGCCTAGCTGCTCCACGGCATGTGGGATCTTCCCGGACCGGGGCACGAACCCATGTCCCCTGCATCGGCAGGTGGACTCTCAACCACTGCGCCACTGGGGAAGCCCCACACCAGTTATTTTAATAGAAAGAATTAAATATAAATAATTACTACCTGACTGTAAATTTGTTAACTAGGTAACTGAAAAGATGAAAGAGAACTCGAAGATATCATAGAGGTGGCAACTGCAGGAAAGAGCCAATACCCTTAGGACTGAGGCAACAAAGAGAAATGGCTTGAATTATTAAACTTAGAAACTTAGAGGGGAGCACCTGTGATGCTGGGACCCAGACATCCAAGGAGGGGGCACCTGTCAGCTGGTGCAGGTGTCTGTAGGAGGAAGCATGAGATGAAGCTGGCTTTCCGAGTGTTGGAAAAATATCATACTTGAATCATCTGCTCCTAAGGGAGAAGGATCTACTGCTTACAAGGTGAAGAATCCTTGCTGCAGAGAAGCTCATGTAATCAGCAAGCAAACAGGAAGCAAATAGGAAGGAGCCCCTTCCCTTTTCCTTTCAGTTCTTTAATCACCCTCTGGCGCCCCCTATTGGCAGAGCCCAATGTAGAATCAGCTGGTAAAGCAGGAATGTAGAGGGCAGAGTCCCAGCCCCACTGTCATAAAGCCAAATATAGAAGGGTAGGTTTAGAGCTGAGAGACAATAACTTAATAATGGGAAACTTTTTCTGGTTCTTGTTGGAACCAAAATCTTGGATTATTCTTTTCAACCAATCAGTCATCAAGTCATTGCTTCAAAAATAAGATGGAGTCTTTGCCTTCAGGGAACTTGTAGTATAGTAGGAGAGATATAAAAAAGAAATGTCTGTTAACAATACACTATGAGAAGTGAGTCCATAAAGAAAAGACTAAGCACATAGAAGCATATTGTAACCCTATTTGAGAGAGAAGCAAGGGAAAGACTTTCTATTGGATTTTGACCAGAATGTAAAATGGGAATAGAAATCTCAGAAGGTGAATCTGCAATGGTCAGCACAGGCCAATTCTATGGCAAATCCCTGAAGAGTTTTAAATCCAATTAAGTCCTACAATTTTTGAAGGGTATTTGAATCTCTTTCCCCAACACCAGAACAGCCACCGACTCAGGAAAGCTGGATGATTCAACCTTCCCAAAACATTTCTTAAATCACCTATGTTTCCATTTCCTCTACCATTGACCTAGTTCAGGATCCACATTTATTCTCATGTGGACTGTTGAGATGACCTTTTCATTGTGGGACTGCTGTCACTCCCTGTTCAATGCAGCCTTTACACAACTGCTGGATTTGTTTTCCTAAATACAGGCTTTGAACATCATTTCTTTTTTTTAATTGAAGTATAGTTGATTAATGATTTTGTGTTAGTTTCCAGTGTACAGCAAAAGAATTCAGTTATATATATATATATATATATATATATATATATACACACACACACACATACATATTAGTGTGTATCTGTTTATCCCAAACTCCTAATTTATCCCTCCCCCAACCTTTCCTCTTTGGTAACCATTAGTTTGTTTTCTGTGTCGGTGAGTCTGTTTCTGTTTGTAAATAAGTTCATTTGTGTCATATTTTAGATTCCACATATAAGTGATGTTACAGAGTATTTGTCTCTCTTTCTGACTTACTTCACTTGGTATGATAAGCTCTAGGTCCATCCAGGTTGCTGCAAATAGCATCATTTCATTCTTCTTTATGGCTGAGTAATATTCCATTGCATATATGTATCACGTCTTCTTTAACCATTTATCTGTCAATGGACATTTAGGTTGCTTCCCTGTCTTGGCTATTGTAAATAGGGCTGAAGTGAACATTGGGGTGCATGTATCTTTTCGAATTAGAGTTTTCATCTTTTCCAGATATATGCCCAGGAGTGGGATTGCTGGATCCTATGGTAGCTCTATTTTTAGTTTTTTTAAGGAACCTCCACACTGTCCTCCATAGTGGCTGTACCAATTTACATTCCCACCAACAGTGTAGGAGGATTCCCTTTTCTCTACACCCTCTTACAGCTTTGGACATCATTTCTATGGTAACTTCCTTTGTATTGTGTATTACATTTGACCCAGTGATTTTCATGTGCATTACTTGATTTAATTCTTACCAAAATTCTAGACATTATACACTATAAGATCATTGACTCCAGTTTACAAAGTGAAATGAACACTAGAGAACACAGTTGAGTTTGCCCAAGGTCATTTAACGATGTGTCAAAGGCCAAGGCTTACAATCCATCTCCTCTGACTACAGGTGTTTCTGGCTATTTATTTAAATTAAGAGTATTCTTAATATTCTTCATAAGGTAAGGTTGGCAGTTTCATAATGTTAAGTTGTTATGGGAAATACACTGAATTATAGGATTTTATTTTAATTACTTTTGAAGATAAGCACTGAGAACTTCTGGCATTCCAAGAGAGTAGGGAGTTCTTTAAAAGGTTATACCACATGAAAACAGCAGAAGTATGAATGCCCTTTAAAATATATAGTTCCTAGTTTAATAATTATTTTTGTTTTCTTCTTAAGTGTTAAGCAACATTAAATTAACTCTAGTTGGAAAAGTGCATTATTGAAGTATCTCCCAAATGAGCTTAAGTATAGAAGAACTAATCATTTGACTCTTCAGAGAGAACTGAAAATGTGATTTCCCTAAACACAGACTGTTCAGGAGGAAGCACTTCCAGTTAAACAAACAGTTGAAGCCTACATCTTAAATAAATTAGGAGTAATTGTCATCTACTCAACATCTTCTGTTCAAAGTTCATTTAGACATTAAAATATTCTGGTTTTTTTTTGTTAATACCACAAATGGACTGTTTACCTCACTGTAATATTAATTAAATATTCAGTCGTGATAAGAAATACTTAACCCAGCTGCATCCTTTAACTGTTTTGGTGGATAAACTTGGGGCTAACATAATACTTAATCTCTTACATAGTATAGATTTTTAAAATTCACACTCTCAGGCAATTTTTTAAAGAATTGTCAGTTGTGTGTGTGTGTGTGTGTGTGTGTGTATTTTTATGTTTTGTTCTTCTTGTTTGTTTTTCTTTTTCTTTTTTTAATAGAATGTCAGTTTTATGACAACCATGGCTACATCTCAATGTGGGAATTCATGAGAGCTTAATAAAGTTCATTGACTTGTCATAGAAAGTTTGAAGCCAGACAAAATAGAAAGTTTTATTTACCCGTAGAAGTTCATACGTTTGCCTGCTATATTATGTTCCCAGCAAACACCTTTTAAAAAACTGACTGAGAGGAATCCTTGGCTGTGAGCCCTGTGGTCCTCATTAGAGTGGATCCCTCCCAGTGACACATCTGGTACCTGGTATCTGCAGCAAGTACAAAGGCCAAACCCTGCAAACCTACACTGAGTGCAGAGTCTGGCCCAGGCATGGTAGCAAGGAATAATGTGGTGGGTTGACTAACCATAATTGCAGGTGACTTGGAGTATCTGTGAAGACTCTGTAGCCTCCAGCAGGTAGACTGTCATTGCTCATACATAGGTCATATTGACTTATCAACTTGAGGATCATCAAATTCCCAAAGCCAAAGATTTTAAATAGACTGCCTTTTCATGAAAAGTACTGTCATTTACTTTATCTTAATAACCCTTTCCGTTTTGATGGTTAATCTGATATGGCAGCATGTGAATATGCCAGCATCTGAAGAGTGTGTTAATTAAATACTCCTAACAGCCTGGAAAATACTGATTTATTCATCAGTCTCTTCTCAGCTAGAGACGAAGCTGAAAGAGGAAAGGGTCATCCCTTGGGTACATTCTTCCCCAACCTAGAATGCTTACCCTTGTAGAAAAGAAGAGTTGATAGAGATGAGGCAAAGATGCAGAAAAGCCATGGAATTATATGCCTTTTGGCCACTCACTCAAAAAAAATTTTGACTGGAATTTTGGGGTTAGTAGATGCAAACTATTATATATAGAATAGATAAGCAACAAGGTCCTACTGTATGACACAGGGAACTATATTCAATACCCTCAGATAAACCATATTGGAAATGAATATACAAAAGAATGTATCTATATGTGTAACTGAATCACTTTGCTGTACACCAGAAACTAATACAACATTGTAAATCAACTATACTTCAATTAAAAGAAAAACTATTAAACCAACTGGGCTCAGATGTTGGGAACACAGAAAGAGACCAACCAGGATTCCTCAGGAACTTCCCTTTCTGGTCAGGTCTACATCATGATTTTACACCCAGATGAGCAAATATCTGTTCCAAATGAACTATTAGTTATCTGGGGTCATTCCAGCAACTGACAATTCCATTTCTCTTACTTAGATGTTTAATGCTCTATATATTAAGTGCCAAAAGAGTTTGCATGGGACTTGGGGAGGAGGTTTGGGGTGGGGAAGGGGAGGAGTGAAGTATAGTTGATTTACAATATTGTGTTAGTGTCAAGTATACAGCAAAGTGATTCAGTTACTTGTCTTTCTCTGTGTGACTTACTTCATGGGCCCTAGTTTAAACATCAGTAATATCTAAAGATGGGACTAAACAGTTACCTTCTCAGGTAGTTGAAAGAATTTTTTGAGCATACTCTGCATTTTACTAGGTTTTGGAGAAGCCATAGGAAATAAATTTGAATTTTACCCTTTAAAGAGCTCTAAAGCAAATTCCTGTTATTAGACTTAACATGTTCATTTCATTAATGGGACTGTTGAAAAATTGAGTTTGTAAAAATTTCTTCTAAAAAGCAATTTCTTACTCTGTCTACAAACCTTCTTTTGAAGTGTGCCGTGTCACTGATTGTTTTGCTGGTTTCCTTCCAGACGTCCTGCTGGCCTTGAAGAGGAATCCCTTTTGTTTGTCTGGTCAGAAGGAGCCCTTGAATTTATTGACAATGCAGATACTTTGAGGCCTTTCATGCTCTATGAATATCAGGTCAGAGCCCGTAACTCCAGGGGCACTGTGGAGAGTCTGTGGTCATCAGCACGGACTCTAGAAGCCCCACCTCAAGATTTGCCAGCGCCCTGGGCTCAAGTCACTGGTGCTTATTCAGTTCTACTGAATTGGACGAAGCCAGAGTCTCCCAATGGCATTATCTCCCAGTACCGTGTGGTCTACCAAGAGAGAACCGATGACCCAACGTTGAACTTCTCTGTTGTGCACGCTCTCACCGTCATGGTAAGAACTTCAGAAAAAAAGTATAACAGATACTTAGATTACCTGGTTAATATGTTGACATTAATTTTCTTATCTGCCTTGTCATTTTTCTTCACTTGGGGCTTAAACATATATATGAAAATGGTTAAGTACAAAAAATGCAATGTAACCATGAACTAAGTATAAGAGATATTGGAGACCAGTTTTCATACCACGGTTAATTTGTGTTACCTCCAGCAAATAAGTGAATCTCCTTTTGCATGATTTCCAAATCCATTAAATGGGAATATTAAATGTGTCGCTCTATACCTCATGGGGATGAGGCTCAGATAAAATTAGACATGTCACATATGTAGATGTGATATTATTGGCTCTTTGAGGAAAAGGAAAATTAAATTTCTAGGTAGACCTGTCTAGATACATATAGTTATACATATACATCACATGCACTATAACTTAGTGGTGATTTTTCAGGGTTGGCCTCCTCTGGCCCATAACAACTTAATTCAGTTTACCTTGTATATCCTGAGAGCTTTCTTTACCCCTGGCATAGCCTGACATTCTATGGGAGATACAAAAATAGGATGATCCTTGTCTTGGGGAGCTTTCTCTGTTATAATACTGCAGAGATGAGAACTGAACATAAAAATTTAAGAGTAGTAGTGGGTTACAGCCCATAATATCCACCACACTGGGATTCAGGTCCCAAACCCTACCACCTACCACCTACCAGCTGCAAACCACAATACAAGTGAGAATATCATACACCAAAAGTGTTAGGCAAGAAATGCTCTGGAAAGTGTGTAAATGTGATTCAATTTGTGTAAAACATTCTGGAATATTGTAAATATAGAGAGGAGATATATTGGGACAAGGGAATACTCTGCAACTTATCCATAAAGCAACCTGTAGGGAGAGGAGGCACTTTTACTTTTAACTTCATATGATTCTTTAGTTTTGACTTTTTCCAATGACCGTTTATTCCATTATTTTACTTTTTTAAAAATCTTAGTGAAGATCTGTGAAACACAAAATTAACCAAATTATGTCTGAGAGATATTACTTGGCTTCCCTGACTCTCCCCAGCATTGAGAAAAATGACTGGCAGATAGCAAATATTAACAGAAAAAGAAAAGAGAAGAAAAGAAAGAAATGCTCTGGGAGATCAGCAGGAAACCCTCAGATTTCCTTCACAGAGATGAAACATTGTGGTCTTGGGAGTCAAGTACATAGGGTTTTCAAAATGTGCCAAGACCTTCCTAAGTGTGAAACCCCTCATAAGTAAGAAAGAATAGATATCATAAAGCACCATTGTCAAAGACCAGACCATTTTCTATGCTTCCAGTTTTGGCAGCCCGCTTTACATGAAGGTTATCTTATAGAGTATAACATCTATCAAAATGTTTAAATAAGATGAGGCAAACGTATTTTCATGAAACTCCAGAAGAATCTTCGTAAATGAAGTACAATATTTTCTCACTGTCCTATGTTCAAATTTCTCATAGAATTAAGAAATAAGCAGTGTGTAAATTAATCTTCATTTTTTTAAATTTAATTTTTATTTTATATTGGGAGTATAGTTGATTTACAATGTTGTGTTAGTTTCACATGTACGGCAAAGTGATTCAGTTGTACATATACGTATATCCACTCTTTTTCAGATTCTTTTCCCATATAGGTCATTACAGAATATTGAGTAGAGTTCCCTGTGCTACACAGTAGGTCCTTGTTGATTATCTATTTTATATATAATAGTGTGTATATGTTAATCCCAAACTCCTCTAATTTATCCCTGCCCCCCACCTTTCCCCTTTGGTAACCATAAGTTTGTTTTTGAAGTCTGTGAGTCTGTTTCTGTTTTGTAAGTAAGTTCATTTGTATCATTTTTTTAGATTCCACATATAACTTATATCATATGATATTGTCTTTCTCTGTCTGACTTACTTCACTTAGTATGATAATCTCTAGGTCCGTTCATGTTGCTGCAAATGGCATTACTTCATTTTTTAAGGCTGAGTAATATTCCATTATATGTAGGTACCATGTCTTCTTTATCAATTCATCTGTCGCTGGACATTTACGTTCCATGTCTTGGCTATTGTAAATAGGGCTGCAGTGAACACTGAGGTGCATGTATCTTTTCGAATTATGGTTTTTCTGGATAAATGCCCAGGAGTGGGACTGCTGGATCATATGGTAGTTCTAGTTTTAGTTTTTTAAGTAAGCTCCATACTGTTCTCCATAGTAGCTGTACCAATTTACATTCCTGCCAACAGTATAGGAGGGTTCCCTTTTCTCCACATCCTCTCCAGCATTTATTGGTTGTAGAATTTTTAATGATGGTCATTCTGACCAGTGTGATGTGATACCTCATTGTAGTTTTGATTTTCATTTCTCTAATAATTAGTGATGTTGAGCATCTTTTCATATGCTTTTTGGCCATCTTTATGTCTTCTAAATGTCTATTTAGATCTTTTGCCCATTTTTTGATTGGGTTGTTGTTGTTGTGTTTTTTTTTTATATAGAGCTGTGTGAGCTGTGTGTATATTTTGGAGATTAATCCCTTGTCGGTCACTTCATTTGCAAATATTTTCCCCCACTCTGTGGGTAGTCTTTTCATTTTATTTATGGTTTCCTTTGCTGTGCAAAAGCTTTTAAGTTTAATTAGGTCCCACTTGTTTATTTTTGTTTTTATTTTCATTACTCTAGGAGGTGGATCCAAAAAGATTGCTGCAATTTGTATCAGAAAGAGATCTTCATTTTAACTAGAATTCAGAATTGGTACTGTATTTTTTATTTGACATTTAATTATATTTATATATCAGGGTCTTTCATATTACATCTTCTAGTGCCCTCATTATAAGCATTAGAAGCAGTGTTCTTAAGTGTAGAAGTTCTTTTTTAGTTGATATGTGATCCATGGGGAAATTTATTACTTCTCACTGTATCCTTGGAATTCATGTTCTTAACTTCCACCCTGAAAGAAAAATATTGAAAAATCCTTGACAAGATCTTTCTGAATGAGGCAACTTAATTTAAATATATTTTTATTGAAGGCATCAATACTTCAATGCTTAAACCTCTGATCTTTCAAAATATGGCTTTCAGAGGTTTCAGCCTAAACGTTTAATCTGCCAAAAAGTTCTATGAGAACTCCCTTGTGATATACCCTCTAAGTCATCCCTTCATAACCAGTTTCATTTTACAACCCAAGACTCAAAGTATCCAGTGAACTCTGTTCTTTATTTAATCTGCTTGGTTCTATTTTTATCACACTAAAAATAGTTCCTGAAAAAGAGGAAGGCCTATGTCCTGAAGCTTTAAGCTTTACGTGGCCCTTTATATATAGCCCTCCCCAACATAGTTTCCATTTGCCAGCCAAGTATTGCTGTATTCTTCCATTTTTCTAAAGATTATTCCTTGCACGGCTAAAGAGAAGAGCCATAATAATCAAGAAACAATATTTCTGCATTCCGTTTTTGAATGTGTGTGTGTGTTCAAAGTAGCTCCCCAAAATCCGGATCTTTGGCCCTGAGGGTCCCAAGAGAAGATTTCATTAGGTTGATCAGGAAAAGTCCCATTTGAACTTGTTAGCAATCAAGGATATATTCCACAGAGCAATTGGGCCAGTGTTATGTCATTCTGGTCACTAGGCCAAGTTTCCAGAGCAGGAGGCCACTATGACTCTTTATAGACTGACATCTTTGAAAGAAATAATCAGGAAAATAAACTATTGTCTTTGAGTTTCATCCATTCCTACATTCCCAAGTGAATGTATTCAACCGTTTTTTAAAGATACCTAAAGAAGGAGGTTTGGGAGTTTCTTAATTCCAATTCCTCACCATCAGAGAAGAATATTCCTTTTATCCCAGCCAAATCCCTCCTCCTGTGATTTAGGTCCATCTCTTCCTGTTCAGAACAGCATGATTTCTCTATACTAGCATACTGGGCCCTCAGGGTCAAGAACAGGTTATCAACAATTCGATCCAATTTGGCAAATAGTCATTGAGTACTCTATTCAACATGTCAGTACTGAATACTGCTCTTTTCTGTGTTATCAAAGTCTCCCATGAAGCTGTGCTATGGGGCAGAGACTCTGGGGGAAGATGAGTAGTCAAGTCTGAGGCACAGATTTTTACTACTAGGCATTTCAGGTTTTTACGTTTCTTTGCTTCCAAGTTTCTACTGCTCATGTGTTGATGATTCCCTTTTAAATCTCTCTGAGTACCTTCCTGGCTATACTTACTATTTCTCCAAAATTCCTATACCAACTAAACATCTTCACTGTCTCTTTCCATTTCTGTGCCTGCCCTAGGAAACGTTTCCAACTTTTTATCTCGTTGACCACTTTGGCTGAAATTCACTAGAGCAAAGGAATTACATTTTTCAGTTAGCAAGATACAGAATCCATTCCCACAATCCAGGATTACATTTCAGTCCACAGACTTGCAAGAGGTGTCACTAATGCCCCTCCTTTAGTCTCTTGTTTATCTTGGGATCCCGTCCCTGCATGAGAAGCAACCAATAAATTGCCTGTAGTGTACTGCCATCCCTAGCTTGTCCCAAAGTCCCCCCGGAGCTGTTTACAGACAGGTGGATGTGGCTGGGAGAGCCACATAAAACAGGTGCAATGAATGCATGAGTCCTCCTGATGGTGGCAGTGGATGGAGAACTGGCAGTGGGGGCCCTCCATGGGGGTGGAGAGCATATGTGTTGGCAGGAGCTGCGGCATTAGCAACAGAGGCAGCAGGAGAGAAGAAATGGAAAGAGTGTGGCTTTTAATGTATCACCAGCTTCTCTCCCAACCTCATGAAAAGTTTCATCTCCTTTTTGGACCTACGGAGATCCTTCTAAGGGGAAGAGAGATATCTAGTTCCTTAGGGTCTCTTCAGACCAATCCCCTCCACTACTGAAAACCAGCTTTAGGTAGAAGTCCTTAAACTCCCTTCCCAATTAGTTCTGCGATGAATTCTGTGGTGTCAGGAGAGAAACTGCATTTATCCTTGCTTGGCACGTGAGAGTTCCATGGTGGTATTTACAGGGAACACTCCTGGCAAGGTTGGCCGTACTGTTGCCACCATTAGGATTTGTTTGCTTTTTCTCCCTGGCACCTGCCATCACACTGGCAAAAATATCTTGGGATGGAAAGGAAAAAGTGGTTTACCTGTTAGTCTGTGCTCTCAGTATATCCCTGCTTACCCCACAGGGTTATAAAACATCAAGCCCAGATCAGACACTTGCCCAGTCCCCAGAAAGATAGATGGTCCCTCACTCTGTATGTAGAATCAAACATACGGTGCTGAGGGGTAAGCAAGTTATATGGGTCACTAAAAGTTGGCTTCTAATCTGGAAATAAAATCCAGAATACAAACTCTAGTTTCTAGATTCTAGTTGCCAAACTCCCTTGCCCAGTGTCAAGGAGGAGGTATTCAAAATGTCCCCATGTGGTTGTTGCAGATCTCTTTACCATTAGGTAGATATGTAAAAGGATAAAATGAGATATTTTATAATTGCCATATCATGGAGAGTCTGTGAGTACATTGATGAATTTATTTTTAATCCCATTTTCATTTTGGCTTAGTATGATGTAAAATATTATTGCTCTTTACATATGATCTTGAATTAGTTGTAGCTCTTACAATTTGATGGTTCTTGGCATTTTTCCCCAGATCCACTGATAAGTCAAAAGAAATGCTTTAGGAAATCTAGCTATCTAAAACAACTCCTTTGGTAACTGTTGTTCTAAAATCAAGAAAAAATAGTAATAAAAACAATAACTCTACTTTCTGTATCAATTCTATAAGCTGGGATTTTCAGTTTAGAATATGAGTACCTGCATCATTCATTCTTTTATATAAAAAATACAAAATATGGGTGAGTACATGTCACACAAAACAATGAATACTTGTTGGAACATCCCATTTTTTATTGTAATGTTGTATTTTATTTGACCTCAACTTTTCATTTATTAGCCTTACCTTATCTTTATCCTTTTTTTCTAATAATGCTCTACCAAGCACAAATATATATTGGGGATCTGCTTTTTGCCCAGTATTATTGGGGATGAAATACCATGTAAGTCTTCTTGAACTTTGTATAACTACTTCCTTGAAAGGGCTTTATTTTTCTCCAACCACTTTATTCCAGCAAGCTTCATCAGGACTCACTTCCTTGCTCATCAGTAATCTCTAGAGCAGGTCCCATGGTTTTCCAGTCACTTTCAGTGACAAGGACCAGCCCAGTTTTGGTAAATGGGACTCATTTCAGGTGTTAAAAAAAATCCAGTCTAAATCCAGTCTAAAGCCTGACTTGTGTTAAGGGATCTACAGTGGGGAAGAGAGGGCATGTCCATTTTTCTTCCTTTTCTTCAGTTCCCTCCTCTTCTCTTGTTGATTTCCCCAGGGTCATGGAAGAAAAGATAAAATTAAACAAAAAGTAGCAGAGTCTAACTCCTTAATATTGTTCTAATGCATCTACTGTTGCCTTCTTATTTGTAGGTGTCTCATGGGATTTTTTTGTGTGGGTTACATAGAGGTCTCCCATGGGATATTCCATGCTTCACAGTTTCTGATGCAGGCGACACACTCTTTGGCAAATTTCTTGCACCCCTGTCCATTACTGCCCGAAAGATCCACCCACAACCTTCTACTTCCGTGTTCCCGTTCCCGAGCCGTCAGCCAATATCAGGTCCTATCATGTTGACAAAACTCCTTGCTTTCTTGGCATCCACTAGGCTTGCAGAAAACTTGTTCTATCAAAAGAGGAAAGCACAACTAGTCCAGCACTATCTTCTCTGCTTGCCTTACCACTGGGTAAGACGCAGCCAGCCTCAGAACTTTAGAATTTGTTGAATGAGCCTCAGGTATCAGCTTCTGCATTAGGCCATGATCCCCAAATCCTGAGATCACATAAGAATCTCAAAAGACCCTTCTTCACCCTAGTGGCTGCATCAGAATTACCCTATAAGTCTCATCACCTCCATAGCAAGCCTCTTGAAAAGAGTGGAATGTCCATCTCACCTTTCTTGCAGACACCCTCAATTTCTTCATGCTGTTCTCTAGGATATCCTTACATGCTTTGAGAGAGGAGTATGGAGTATCCCCATCCTCCCTCAAGTGGTAAGGAGACAACCTGGAGAAATGTCTCTACTGAATTCCCCTCTTGAACTTGCTTTTCATGAACCTTCTTATATAAGAAGGATCTTCTCTTACATTAGTTGTCTTTTACAGATCTTCAGGGGAAGATGGGCTTGAAGGTGTAAGGCTGATTCTTTGTGTAGGTCCTGCAGACGTATGTCTAACAGTGCCAGTGGAGTTACTTACCACCTATTTTTCTAAGCTCTACTCATCATTCTCCAGTACATCCTGTTACATAGCTAAATGGCTCCATCATCTTTCTAGCTGCTCAAGCCAGATCATCCTTGAGTCCTCCCTTACCTTACTTCTATATCAAATCCTTCACTAAGTCCCATTGAATCTAATTCTAAAGTACATGTTGAATCCTTTTGCTTGAAGGCCCCATGTTGTTCCCTTTTCCTCAAATGATCACATTCTTACACTTCAAATGGATCCACCTTCCTACTTAATTGCCAAGTTTGAACTAAAATGTTACTTATCTCACAAGGCTATTGTAAGGGCTAAATAAATTAATGTACTTTAAGGCTGTAAATAGCAATATAAATAGGCTGTAAAACTTCAGATATCCTACTATTTATTTGGAATAACAGAGGCTGAAAGAAATGAACAAATGTAGAAAAAAATTGGGGTTTGGATAAATCAACTGTATGAATTTGGTCATGATTGGAAAAATGTAGATTGTGTTTATTTTAAGCAGGCCTTGCAACAAAATTCTGAGCTTGCAAATTTAGACATTTTCAATACCATACTGTTCATTTCCAGGTAGTTTCTCAGATATTGGATTAGGCTCTATTTCCTATCTAAATCACCCCGAGTCAGAATGCGCTTTCTGTCTCCCTGAGGTTTAGTTCTGACCCGTCTCCCCTCACGAACATAAACATCTCATGCGGACCACCCTAAGAGTCCTCCTCAGGCCATTTCCACTCTACATGCAGCTCGGTTTACCCACCATGACACTCACAGGACCCTGCTCACTTAGATCTGAGATCATGTAAGCAAAACACGCAGTCTTTTGGCAACACACACACACACACTTCCCAAATCACACAGATGCTGCTAAATTGGCATCTACCCACTTCACCTTTACCAAAGAGCAGTCTATCTGTTTACGGGAGAAGTGGGTGGGGAGACTGTTTGCCCTTTGACGCAGGCATGTTGTTATTTTCTGGCCTTTAACTGAATTATAAGGAAACCCTTATTAGATACCCAAGAATCCCACAGAGCCTTGTTTAAAAATATATGAAAGTAAAAGGAACTACTCCACACTCTAACAGGCCCAGGCCATAAATTCAGAATATGTGCCATTTAGCAGAGACAGCAAGCTGTAAATGGCAGTGAAGGACAGAAGTTAATTGAACTACTGGGTTTTTGTCACCAGTGGAAAGTAGCCACTACCTGAGGCAAGATGGCTGCCCCCGAGTCCCCGGTTGCCGCCAAGAGATCACATCCTGAGCTCTGCAAGGGCTTCTGGGTGAGGGGGAAATCATACACAGACGACCAATTCTTTTATGGTTCACAGCCGATCAAAGTGAAATTCAGCAGCTGTTCAGGACAAGTGACCACTGTAACGGCTGTAATATAACCTACTAAATAGAGAGGGAATTGCATTAGAGCAAGAGGTTAGCCGTGATTATCGGCAGGTGAGTGCTTTATTGAAGTTGAAAGACCATTAACATTGATAGAGTAATTATTTCAACTTGAAAGTAATTACCTTGATGGGTGATAACTTCTCCAGTGTTCCCAGATTTGATTGGGCCAAACAATGGTGAGCTCCTGAAGCCTAGAAAAATATTACAACAATACTGTGATTTTTAAATTACTGAAACCACTGTTGGAATATTTTAATTATGCCAAACAGTGAAAAGATTTTGTCTTATACCAGCCAGTGACCTCTCATGTAGAGAGAGACATTTGCTTTTTAATCCAAATGCAATGACCCACGCCCACCACCTGTGAATACATATGTGATGGGTTTGCAAATGAATCTTTTTATCTCGTTAGAATGTTTAAGGTGAAACACCTTGTTAGTGCTGTAGCTGGATATTACTAAGTTCCAATGGCTGGCCTTAGGGATCATATCTATGAACTGGGAGGCCCTAAAATAGTATTTTCTCTTTGTCACAGAGGGTTTAAATTTGTATATATTAAATATCCTGATAATGACATCCTCAAAATCGAAAATTCTGGATGCCCTATATTGTGGATCCCAAATCTCAGATTTTAGTCCTATAACTCATTTGTTGAAACAGCTTTCTTGCTTGATGTGATGCAAGTCCACTAAAAATATACCATGGTCAGGGTATTTTCTGTTCATCCATACTGAACATCAGTTAAACAAAATGAAAGTTGAAAACCTGAACTTCTCTGAAAACTAATGCATGTACGAAAATTGTGAGTCATTTGCAATTGAGGACCAAGCCACACAAAATCTAATGTGGTTGATCAAGACCAGGAAATACTGCGGGACTCTTCCAGTCATCAGTTGTTCACCTTAAATCTGCTTTGATACTCTATCATGCCCAGAAGCTACAACAGAGACAAAGAAAGAAGAAATAGTCTCTTCCCTCTGGGACCCATGGTGGTCTTGGAGCACATGAGGAAAGAGACAAATTACAATATCATAAGCAATTCTTTGGTCATGCGTGGGCATTGACTGTACTTATAAATACT